>NW_010312850.1:0-10620 GCF_000700745.2 Antrostomus carolinensis
AGGTGAAGATTATTGTGAATGTACTATGCCACGCAAAAACTATTATTGTGAGTGTTATAAAGAATGTCAAGATTGTGGGAAAAGGATTGCTTACAATGCCGAAGATGAAAATAGCGTCTAATAAACAATAATAGAATAAAAAAAGAAAAAGGGGGGATTGTGAGAAACTATGGACTAGGGTATTTTTTATTAAGATTTATGTTAAGCTCAATGTAAAGGTTAGGCAACAAAAGATATGAAATCGCTTATGCAAACAGCTACCAGACACCGCTTGTGTGAAGATAAGATAACCGCAACCAGATACTGCTTGAGTAAGATAACCGCCAGATTTCCAGGAACCGACAGAAACAGGACAAACAACCCCATATAAGGACATATGAGTGAGGGGTCAACTATGGGACAAAGAAAGAAGACTTCTTACTTCGGCCTCAACGACCACCGGGAGGCAGAAAACGACCCCCTAACAACAACTGAAGCATGCGCAGAGTACCTCCACTACTTCATGAACACGGAAATAAAAGATGTATAAAAAGGGACTGTTTGAACTGCTCAGTACGGCAGTTGGCGGAGCGCAGACTCCCCTGCCGTCCAGCGCTGTATTTGCTCATATTCTACTTGCTATAATTAATAAAACTTTAATTGGATTATGATCTGTGGTCTCAATTTATAACAAGTGGGAAGATCTTTGCTTGATCTGAATTTGAAGGAGGAATGAAGTCTTGCATCTGAGCTTGATTTTCAACCAACATCTTTAAATGATGGGCTCAATCAACCAGTTCTGCTTTAACTTTGCTTTAAGGGAATAATTAAGGGAACTTTATTACTTTAATAAAGGGTAATTTTAATTGGTTCCCTGTCTTATTTGTCGTTTCCCAACAAATTGCTATAAAGCTGATAGAGAAAGTATTTAAAATTAAGAGAAAGATAGGCCTCCTCCCAATGTATCTGCTAAATGACATGGTTGCAGCATTTATGAAATGTCATGCCTACAGGAACCAAACATCTATCTTTTAACAATTTCAGTAAAACAGCAATAAGCTTCAGATTTAGGTGATCTACATTAAAGTTTGCCTTTTTAAAGTGAATCTTTGCATACATTAGGAAGTGGTGAATAAAGCTCAGCTTTTAAGGGAAATGCTCCAGTGACTACTGAACTACAGTGCAAGATCTATCACCCTTCTACTTTCTGTTTGCAGAGAGAGTGACTTCTGATCAATGTATTTAGCTTCTAGGAGCCTGCTTACAATGAATCTGCTTAAATTCAAACATATGTAAAAAGTAAATTAAAGAAACTGTGTTTAAAATAAATTAAAACTACTTTGATTTGAGCAAAATGCAAACACTAACTGAGGTTTTAAAGGTTTGATGTGGAAGTTTTTGTGGCAAAATTATTTTTTTCATAGCTCAGTCTGAATTCATGGTTAGATTTTTCTTTCTATCAACAAAATTCTTCATTTTTACCACTGTAGTTGCATCTCTTTTGTAAGTAAATGATCTATTAGTATGTGTCAAGGGATGATAAACTACTGAAGGGGAAAAAGAGTCTAATAAATGTGGTTAGAGAGAAGAGTCACAGGTACTAACCTGATATTCCTTCAAAACAGATATGACTTTCTGTCACATGAGACCCTTCTTCGCAGACTTGCTTTGGTCACAGCAAGAGAGAATCCCAAATGAATCGTACTAGTATTGCAGAAATTTAAATCCTTCTCACACTGTTGTGTTTTCCCTCCTCCCTTTCACACACACACACAACAGCAGTAGCGCTCAGCCTTTTGGTGGACAAAATAGAGCAGTTTTTTCTCTTGATAATTTCCATGTAGGTAGAGGAAATCTCTGTGACATACACGGAAGATACGTACTCCAAAATATACATTTTCTTTATATGAACTTTGAAACATGAGAAGCTTAATTTGCAAATACATGACATTCGTTTCCATCCTGAGAATTTTTGCTTTAAGGGAAGTACAGAAGTATTTAAGACACGTGCTATCTGTGCAATGTGCTTTAAGGCTTTCCGAGGGAGCCAGAGAGTAATATCAAAAAGTACACAGCAAGAGAAAAACCCCACTGTGAGAACTCTTGTAAAGAAAGGCATGGCATCGCAAGTTATTAATAGATTTTGAAGAAGATAGGAAAACTCTATTCTTTCAAAGATTTAATACTGAAAGGAGAGAAAAAAATATTAAATACTGATATGTTTTTTAGTGAAGCCCAGTTTATTTCCATATGTCACTGAAATCAGGAATGAACTTCTTAACACCAATGTAATATTAAGAAGCAGGCATTCTTTATTACAGCACCAGATGCATGGGGGATCACTCCACCTATCGTGCATACTGACTCGTCCCTCTAAAAAAGCTTTATACTATCAAAACATGAATATTCATTACTTTTCCAATAATTAATAACATATTCATTACATTTCCAATAACTCATTGATATATGTGAATGTCCTTTCCACATGTGTGCTGGTCATCTTTGGGAGTCCTCTGGTGATCCTAGAAACTTTTGTCACTGTGCCCTTTAGCTGAACTTTTCTTCTGGACGTGCTTAATCCATCTCTTGGCCTGTTTACAGCACTTCTGGCTCCATGGAACTGGTTTATTCTGACATCACTACCTCACCTACCCCACTGCTATGACTCAGCGCCTCAAGTCTACTGTAAACTTGACTAGGCCTAGCAGATATGTAACTAACATTCAATGTCACACTGTTTAAGCAGAAGTGTATGTTCTCTCAGGGTGGTATCACATACAAGATAGAAAATATGATAATACCTCGTGTGATTTTGCTTCCAGTAATGTTGGATTAATTAGAAAATATTACAGGCTAATTAAGGAGCATACTGCCTCATTCTGTTCCAATTTTGAACAGTATTTACGTAACTTTTACTTTGTTTTTATTTTTGTTTTTTGTTCATTCACTTTTCGTGTAGAATATCTTTATTATTTTGCTTGTGACTTCAGTTTAGATGCATTAGCTGGTCCTTCTGTGTGGTTGTGTAAAAAGAAAATTAAGCTTTATTCTTTTCTTTATTGATACTGAAGACCGAGTATGTCATAACTTGGTAGATTGATTTACTGTATTTTAGTGGTCTCAGCTGTGGTGGTCTAAGGATACAAATTAGGCTGCTTTTATAGTGATATTTATCCAGTAGGCTTCTGGCAGCATGATGATCATAAAGAGAAATAGCAACCTGTAGACCACTAGGTGCAGTTAAACTCACACATTAACACATCCACCTTCATAAAACCAGCAATGATCTAAAACATGTGCTTGTATAAAAGCCTCAGTTACTTCATGCACAGCTGCATTTGCAATGCAACCTTAAAAGGAATTAGTGAAATAAAGGCAGCATAAGGTAAATACAGTTTGAGAAGCTCAGCACTGCAGGAAAAAAAGATCCTGAATAGAATTAATACAATATGAAGTGATTACTTATACAGTTATTTTATACTACTCTGTTTCAAAAATTCTGAGAATTCATTAAATACATTTAAAGAAGTTTTGGATGTCACAAAGAGAACGATTTTCCCACAGCCCAGTGAGACTCATCAGGATCAGGCTTCTGGAAGACCATGCAACAAATGGAACCAGATTGCACCAGAACAACCTGCAGATCTTCACAACCATTTCAAGAGGTGCCTTCCACAGCTGAATCATCAAAATATAGACATTCTATATATGCACTCAGCGGAATGTCATATACTCCATTTCATCCATCATATGTCTTGATGGAAACAGTGTATGTTAAACTGAACAAACACTGCTCGTGAGCATTGAACCAGTCAATGAAGGATAGAAACATTTAATAGTAGTGTATTTTTCACAAAATAACTGTCCTTTGTGCCTTAGTCTTTTTATTCTGGGGAAACTGAAAAAAAATACCTTCAAAAACAAACTTGGCAGCAAACATTCACACAGTGGAACTAAAAATCCCTAACTAAATTTAATAAAAATACTGGGTTTTGGCGTGTTTCTCTCTGTATGCACAATCTAAAATTTCACTGCAGATATTCACTACTAGCACTCGCTTTTACTCTGTCCCTCACTAACATTTTCCAGACCCTTGTTGCAGAGCATTGTTTTTTCTCTGTAGGTTTTTTTTTTATGTTGATTAATTCAATTCAGTTAAATTTAGAGTAAATGTTTTTAGCTTGACCTGTGCTATTTCTGCTTGATTTCTCAAAAAAACTTAAATTTTGTCTGTTTTGGTTTCTCTTCCAACTCCCTGTTATCTTGATAGACACAGTAACAGAAACTACTTTCTGTGTAAATATCTGTTAGTGTTACTGTGACTGTACATTCTGGTCGGCATTAAGTGTCTAGAATGAAGACTTAAGGCTTTCCCATGCTTATTACACATGTTGTCTGCAGACAGACAACATATATTTCTAGTATACAGTTAGTATGCAGTTTGAAGATTACATTGTGAATCTTGATAAGAATTAAGGGAACTCATTAATTTACAGATATTCCCAGTGCCTGTATGTTAATTCTTTTCATTCTTTCTTAAATGAAGGAGAAACATATCTAGAATTTAGGTTTCAGTTCAAGAAAGCGGATTGTTAATGTTCACCCTGTAGGAAGAAGTCCCGAAATATTCACGGAGTCCTCATGGAGGCAAGAGTGAACTTTCGCAAAAGAGATTTATTATCTTAAAACAGCACACTTTATAGGGTTCTATAGGGTTCATGTGGTACAAACAAACTACTGTTGGTTTAATTAACTAAATATCACACATGTCAACTTATAATTGGTTATAAGTGAATCTACTTCCGCATTCATGCCAGCCTCAGTCTCTCCCTCCTTCCACTTCCAGGTGGCACTTCCTCCCCCCCCCCGTGGCCAGCCAATCCTGTTAAACATCCTCCCTTCTGTTTATGACCTTGCTGCTGTTTCTCATCCTTATCTTTTAAGGAGACTTGGAGGGCACTGCCTTCAGGGCTATGAGCTGGGTTGTGCAGGCAGACCTTAAGTAAAACATCATGCCCTTGCTCTGCCAAGATATTCTCTACATCACCCCAACCTGCAAGTGAAAGCATTTAGTGGTCATTATAATTGCAGAACAACAGTTTCTTCCATCCCTCTCTGTGGGTTACCTTTCTTTTTCAGTGTCTTTTATGTTTCCGTGTACTGTTTATTTTTAAAATAAAAATTCCTATTAACATTATTTTAAAAATAAAAATTCATATGAACATTTCACAGGTAGGTGGGTGGCTCTAAAATGCATTTTCCCATAGTCTTCCATGAACTTGTATTTTTGGCCTCTGCTGAGCAATGACTGACAAGACTTCAGTGTGCTGTTTCAGATCTAACATACAAATTTGTAATCTGGGCACACATCTCATGCCACAGAGTTGATTAGTTTACACTTTTATACTGTTTTCTACACCATGCAGACCCAATAATACAGATGGTTACAAAACAATCTATTGGGTTTTAAACATATCCCAAGGATTTTCATTCAAGTGTTTCATTGAGAAAAACATATTCCTGTCCAAGCAGAACTAGAATTTAACTTCAATTTTTTGTGAAAGCTCTATTTTAACTCTCTTCTATAATGATAAAAAATTATGTAATCTGAAATTAGGTGATCATTGGGAAGAATAAATAATATCCCATGGAAATTAAATCAATACTGAAAAATACAGGAAAGTTGCTTCAAACAGTTCTGGTTTGGCATTTTAATGAACCAAATGCATCTGAAATAAGCTAACCAGCCTCGTCACAAAGGTATTGCAGAAAGAAAATTGTTTGAAAAATACTGAGGCAAATTGTTCCTATTCATTTTTGAGCTGGAGTGGATTTGTTGTCATTAGGAAAGCAAAATAAATTATAATTTTCTGCAGTTAGATGTTTAGAATTATCATGCCAAAAAGCTTACCATGCAAAGAAGTCCTCACAGCTTACAGAAATCATCAGTCTTTGCAACAGGATAGTATCTGAATATCATCGGTTTAAAGACATAGTTATTTTATACTGTAGCACGAGTGACAAAGGTGATCCTTGAAGTTTTCTACTTGTGGTTCCAGAGAATCCAAAGGTATTTTTTCCACCACGTAGGTAGAAAATAAGTATTTATTTCTTGTGTAGACAAGTAATGAATCAGAGGAGACAAGTAACAGGGACTGGCCAAATAGCAACACCAGCATATACCCAGAGTGGGAGGAGGGAATGCCAAATGGAGATTTAGGTTGCAGTGATCTATTGCTACCTCCCTCTTTGCAGGTGGTTCTCACCTTCTCACCACCTCATACACAGTATTTGCACACCAGCTTGCAACTGCTTCAGGTTACAGAGGAGTGTGTTTGCATACCTACTGGAGAAGTTTGGGGCCAGCACCTGTGAACTGGCACCGTTGTTGAAGTCTTGACAAATGACTCTTTCTTTAGCTTGAAGCAGAGAAAGGTAATAGAAGGGTTTAGGTTGGTATTAATAGGAGTGTCTGGGTGTGGAAGCACCAGGTCAACAAACAGCAGCAGAGGAGATGCAGGCATGGAGTGAGTTGATGGCATCTAGCTTAGGAGATCATCAAGATCCCACGAAGCCTATGTGCCTCTTTGCAGGGCACCTAGATTGGTAGTCAAAGGACAATTTGTAAATCTCAGTGATTCAGAGACAGAGACAGTGGGACAGGATGAAGGGTTGAACCATTATCATCTCCTAAGAGGCAAAAAAAGATAAGTCCAAAATCAGCATTTTATCAGTAACCTAAAAAAGATCCTAAGGAGGAGGATGAAGATTGATGGTCTGCATACCTTGTCCTTTACATCATTTAGGAAGTCTGGATGCTGGAAAGACACCTGGCTGCACTCATAGTGGCACCTGATGGTTGACAGACCTCTTGGAAGTGCACTTCTCGGTGCTTGTGAGTATGTGGACATGACAGCATGGGTGAAATCAATTTTATGGTGAAAGAAAACCAATTTTCCTTACTATAAGGTCTCATTTTGAGCTTTACTGCCAGTATTATTTCCTATATAGAGATCTGTGTAGCAAAGGGAATGTTGAAAACTGGAAGAACATAAGAGGAAATGAGGCTATAAGTAAATAAATTGGGGGCCTTCTCTATGAAGATGTCTTGTTATTTTACTTGACTAGAACACAGCTCTCTTAAGGCTCCTCCCTTAGATCTGAATTGCTGTGAAAGTGGTGTTGAAACACAAATGCATGTTCTAGCATGATAGTTAATAAAACTTGTCTAACCAACAACAGAAGAAGGGGGTGCTGACTGAGCACAAAAGGGATGTTGTGGTTAAAGTCTCTCATTTCACTAGAAGAAACAGGCAGATCACATAATCTAGCCACAATATACCTATGTACTTTAGATAAGTCCTGTGATGAGTTGTCAGATTCTTGGTACCAGTGCATGCCTATTGCAGTGTAGCCAACTTGAAAATTTGCTTTAGCTGTTCTTAATGGAAATGCAAAATATGTGGAAGCAACTGTATTATGAAGAGTCACTTCTGGCAGGTGAGGTGAATTCAATATGATTTACAGGGCACCTGTTCTTTTCCACACCACAAGTGTGGTCTTTTTTTGCCCTCTGTATATACATTTTTTAAATTATGTGATACCTAAACATATGGTTTACACCCCAGTAAGCCATTTTCTCCAAGGTGGATGGGTATGCTGTAGTTTTAACCAGCCAGACACTTCTCAGAGGTGCACAGCAAAAGGACAAGAGGCAGTAGTCATAAATTACAGAAGTGAAAATATATCCCTTCAAACCCAATTTTTTCTACAATCCTGTTAAGAAAACTCTGATTCTTTAATGTGTTCATCCTACTTCAGGGGTGAGCATCCTTCTTTGTGAAAGCAATTCTGAGCTTTCCTAAAAAACTAAACTGCTCATATGTGAAAGAGTAAACCCTGAGAAATTTGAAATTAAAAGATTTCTAGATTCCTTAGTTGCTTGCTTAATTAGATTTAGACATCACCCAGCTGTTGTAACAACCTTTGAATAAAATTGCTGATAACCATGGAATGAGCATTTATCACCTAGTTGTTTGATATTTACATATGCTCACAACCTTTTAATGAAATTATATCCCTCCTCACAAATTGCTGATAACCTTAGGACCTTTTGCAATTGTTCTAACATAAAACTATCAGAAGTACTTAAGCCTGAGGAAGGACATATAGATGATAAAGACTAATGGCCAAACATTCTTCAAGGAATACCATCCCAAGCATGTAAAAGAGACACCACTGAGCAGAATCAAAGAGGAGTTCAATCAGCGTATGCAGTGATGAAGGCTATCGAAGGCCACTGACTCATTTTACCGTGCAAGTGCGAAGGAAATTTGCATATGCTAAATAGCTATGGAAAATGTTTTGAATATGTAGATAATTTCTCGGAAGTTCAATGAATATACGTGTGTATTATATCAATATAACCTGTGCTGGAACAAAGATGGACACACACACACCTTGGGGGAGCGATCTCCCTGTGCGTGTCCAGCGCTGCAATAAAGAATACCTGCTTTCTAAAACTCCAAAACGAGCCTTGGAGAGTTTCTCTGACCAGCTTTCTCGGTATCGTATGTGCATAGAAACATGAAACAGAAACAATTTTTCCCTCTAAGTCAAGAAATGTCAGGGAAATGTCACCCTACAATTTTCTAGTAAAGTCAAAACAATGCTAATGTTAAAAAAAAAAAAAAAAAAAAAAAGAATAAAAAGACAGAAAAGCTGTTATCTGTATTGTATTTAGCTGGTGTGTACCAATATATTGTCCAGAAATATTTCAGAGGATTAATCTGGACTCTCCCATGAATACAATCAAGATGAAACATACATTTGCTTCTGCAGATGGCTGTTCCTTTCTTTTGCATCTGTCTAGGAAAGTTTTCATATCAGCAAGCCCTGGGAGCAAGCAGGAGTAAGCATCCCACCATAGACAACCACGTTCGTCGGTGAGAAAATATAAGTCTTACCTTAGGTACCACCTTTTTTCAACATGAGTGTGTGGACCAGTTTCATTTTTCTGCTCTGAGCTCCACAAAACTTAAGGGCTTGGGTTCATAGCATGAGATACAGAGGAAAATAAGAACCAGTTGAATTAATTATACAGGCATTTCTAAAGATACCGTGCTAATACAGTTAATCTGCATATGTTAAAGTATCTGTAATTATTTTGTTACTGGTAGGATATTATTTAAAGTCACAGCACAAGCTTGTTGAAGACACAATATCTAAACTAGTAAGAGTTTGCAATTATTTGTGAATGTCATCCATAACCTGTTACTACCACTTACATATTATGAATTACATTATCCTTAAGTCCTTGACTTCAAAATCATCATAATCCTGTGGTAAACAGGGTTTAGTAAATATATCAAGTCAGACAATTCTCATGCAGGCCTGAATAATTTCAGATTTTCTTTACATGTATGTTCCCAGCAGTGCAAGAAAGCTTACATTTTATGGTGCTCCTATGTTGCTTAAGATTCAGTGAAAGAAATGTGAATTGGCCATACATCTGTAAAGCTAAAGGAGATGAAAACAACTGGGTAATTGACACTGAGTTCTGTATTTGTATGATTTTAAATTGTTTAATTAACGTGGATCATAGTGAGCATGGCATGGAAGAAAGGGACATCACTTTATTTAAAGGATTGAATAGAGACCTTGTCTGATTTAAAAACTTTGTTATGCTTGGTGTAACATGATATACCTATTGTCTTACAGAAAGAAGGATATACGCTGGCAGTAAAAGTGGATTGTAATGTCTCTTGAGTATCAACCTGAAAAGAAACACTTTTGACATACAGGCATACATACACACACAGCATTAATGCATAATACACTTTCAAGCACCAAATAAGCAGGTGTGACTGATACTGGGGAAGGATATCACTTAAATGACTTGAGTAAATAGACTTGAAGGGCACTGAGTACATCCAGATGAGGAAACTTTAAAAAACTTCATTTCACTGGGTCCAGACTACATCCCCACTGAATGAGACCGGAGAGGATGTTTCTGTGTACCCTGGATTCTTTTGCAGTGCTTTGTGTAGTAGGGCAGGAAGAAGCCAGCTACGTCTTTGTGTCTCCTGTGATATGAACAAGTAGTGACACAGAACTGTAGAATGGCCTACAAAGTTCATCTGCTGGGTATTTAAACACTGGAAACAGATTTATGATGGCCATACACAGTGCCTTTCCAGTCTCTAAAGTGTCTTGCCTAGGAAGTACTCCTGCTCTTTCAAAGCTGGGTGTGAATAGTTTATGCTTCAAGGATCTTTAACGAAGAAATAACCTCCTTGGAGATGTGCTTGTTACTACATTCTTCCATACCCTGATGTTCAGAATTACTGATTTTGTGAAATGCCTGGCAACCTGAGGGCAGGGCCAAAAAAGCTTACAGCCACCCCTTGTTTACCTTCTCATGTTCCACGTGGAGAGAACCAATTTTGAGAATCTGCATTATTTATTAGATGTGGTAACTTACTGCGTCCTTAATGGTTCTTACATGGAGAGCTGTGAGTCTCTTTTCTTCTCTTCTATGAAAGGCAAAAACAGCAAAGGACATAACCTTTACAATTGTGGGCCATTTCAAAGTTTTGTTTTCCAATGACCAAATTAGAATCATAGAATGGTTTGGGTTGG
>NW_010312851.1:0-42983 GCF_000700745.2 Antrostomus carolinensis
TTCTGTGATTCTGTGTGATTCTGTGAAAAGCACACCTCTTGAATCATGTCTTTCACTTATGTAACCCAGGCCTTAGACAGCTGGAATAGTTCAGTTTCCCAAGGAGTCATATATATAGCATGAAGGAGTCTGTCTTTCAGCTACTTTTTCAGGTTGGAGCCAATTGTGCTCAGATTAGTCACTCTGAGAATCTTCCACCAAGTATAAATATATTTTGTTTGTATAAAATGCCAGTGGGGAAAATGCTACTGGTCTTCTCCTAAGAGTCTAATAAATACCATCCTTCATTCAGTATGTTCTTCCTTGGAAATAGTTGAAGAATTGTTGTTGAACACTGCACAAGGAGAACAAGTCAGCAGGACTCTGAAATTTCAATACTCACTGATTCAGAGGTGAGGGGCGAAGATCATGCTTCATCGACAAGAGCATAAGAACTCCTGCAGCAGCGCAATTGCCAGTGTCCCATCACGGTAGAGGCAAAGACACACCACAGAGACAGGTGCTACCAGGTGGAAAGAAATGGTTGTGGTTTCAAGAATTGCATCAACATAACTGGACCAGGTTTTCACCAGGATCTGCAGAACTATTTTCCTCAGTTTTGTTACCATTCAATGTGTTTAATACCATGAAAATCTGTAAACTCAGTTACTCAGACCAAAAATTCAGATCTTCTGCCTAATGTTTCTGGTGGCATGATGATACATATATATTTTTACTTTAACAGCTCTTCTTAAAAATCTGTTATTTTGGGGTTTGGAGCATTCTGCATGGCTTTATTAAAAAAGTAGGGGGCCCACACATGATAAAAAGAAAAGCAGTAGAGTGGGTGATGTTTGACTGTTCTTCCCAAACACTGGGTGAAGAAAATGAAACTTTTGAAATAACTGAAGAAATACACCAAGTCAAATAAAAACATAGAAAGCTTCCCAGATGCTCTAAAAACTGTATCGGAGGGAGTAAGTATTTGCACAGCAGTTTCTTTTTCTTGAGGGTGAGAATTTTTCCACTGCCCATGTAATTCCCAGCTCTCACCAAGTACTCTGTGATTCTGTCTATTATCCTGAAAAATGAACAAAAGCAGGGACACACTGTATTTTTGAATTATGTCATTCCCACTAAGGTGAGTGTCAGCTACACTGAAGTAATACACTTACAGAGAAAAAGGCGTCTCTGTCCTAGACCAGAGAAAAGCCTAAACAAATAGTGATTTCAGAAGTTCTCTCATATAAAGGGATTGCAAACCCGTTTAAATAGTGTTTAATCTATTCACAAAGCAAAACCTTTTCTGTCTTTGGAAAGGACTAGTCATTCAATTTGGCATACTCCTAAACAAAAAAAAAATAAAAAAAAATTCAGATCTGATTTTGTATAGATGTTGTTTGTGAGTTAGATCACACAGAATAAAGATGTTGGACTTTTCTTGCTGACTCCCTCTCTGATCAGATGTTTAGTAAGGTGGACACCTACACATCACAACATACACTAGGATCTGTAGTGTTTAAACGCACTGACTGTGTGTTTCATAACAAAATATTAAACTCAACTCTGTTTGCATCAAACTTTGGCAGGATATCTACTGCACCTGAGTTTTTTGTCTTCATTCAGTACACCTGGTACTATTGCATTTTTTTCAGACAGATTAGACAAACTAGAACCAGCCTCAGGACCCAGACAAAACTTGAGCAAATGGTCCCCCCTCATACTATTAGGAGCTGAGGTCAAGCTATGACTTTCCTGGAATCAGACCTCTTTTTATACTGAACCTTAACAAAAGGCACAGTTTAAAGCTACTTCTGGAATTGGCCTCCTGTGGATTTCTCTCCTGTGTTTCCTTGGTATGTAAATTCAGCAAGAGTTAAGAGGCTGTTATGCCTCTTCTGCTGCTGCTCTGGAGAACACTACTGCAATAATGTCCACTGCAATAATATGAGGTAGCTGCAGTGTCAGCCTGGGCAGGCAATCAAAGGGAAATTGTATTCCACAACATCAGTTGGTGACACACCGTCCCTTCCTCCTCCTCCTCCTCCTGCCTACTTCTATTGGGAACAAATTGTTCAGATATTACTAGAAATGCTGTAAGAGTAAGTGTTTCAGTTTCAATAGCAATCATCTACTGCATAATTATTTATTCTTTTGATTTAATGAAAAACAAGCCTATCCAAAAGTCCAAGAAAGCACGTGAAATAAAAAACAAGTCAAAACCAGTGCCATAATATAAAAGCCTTCTGAAAGTATTGAAAATGAGGCCTTGCCCACCATCCAACACAACCCACTCATCCTGGTTCCCCAGAAAAAGCCTGGTTGAAAAAGTATCCTTTGTAGCATGACCTAGAGGTTAACTAATTCAAGCTTTGTGGAAGGATGGGAAAAGCAAGTTCTGGAGTTCAGGACCTTTTGTTGGAACACTGTCTCAGCCCCTCTCAATTATATCAGGGCTCTGTTAATGCCTCAGGCAATCTCCACTGTCATGCTATTCACCTGAAGAAAAAATCCCAACAAACATTTGTAATAAAGGGAGCCTTCCAGCAAGCCTGGATTAAGTGCTTTTGGGTACAAGCAAAATGCACTCTTTTCCCTATGTTTAATATTGGTTTAGCACTGCTAAACAATAGCACCTGCTATTGTTTGATATGAAAAATTATGCTTAATAATTAAATATTAACACAAAACCTTACTTTGTGCTTGGAAAATGGATGGATAACCCAAAAACCTGATTTTATTTATTCTTTATATTGTGGTAACACCTAGAGGCCAGAGCTCTACTGCGCAAGACACTGTACATATATACATAAGGAGCTGGCTCTTGCTTTGAGGAACACACTATAAATGCAAGATGTAAGTAGCAAATGGGTAATGCAACAAAGTGCAGTGCAAGAACAAGCAAGATGTTGGTGATCAATATAAAAAAAAGTGACTGCAGTGACTCATCTGCTGAACTGTAGTTGGGTTTTGTGAAACACTGTGTCAAAGAAGACTTCCCAGAACTGATTTGGAAGAAGCCATTGGACCATAGACAGACTGTATGAGAAATTACATTGAGCATACGCTCTGCTATATGCATATGCTAACATCCCTCACTAGCTTCACTTTCTAAGTATTTTGGTAGGATTGTCATTGTGTGTTCAATAGCGACTAATAGATTATAAGGAAAAAATTTGCATGAAGATGATAGTCCCTGGTAGAATCAATCAACATGGGATTTACGTATGTCCTGGAGACTGAGGTCATTGAGCTTTCAGATTTTTATTTTGAATGTTACCTAACATGTCTGAAGAAAAGCTATTGACAGTGTTGAATAGTCCTTGATCTGCACTGTCCCCTTCCTCTGCCTCCATCTACTGAATTGGTGACAGAAAAAGTCAAGAACTATTGTGGTTTCAAAAGAAATAGTAAACCCATGGAGAACATTACTAGTGGTATCTGTTTAAATTTCACAGCCTACTCTCAGCTGGAAAATGTTATCAAATCTGACAGTGACTTAAGACACAGGGTCAGGTTTGGGGGCTGGGTGTTAGCATTGGATTTGGTCCAAGTACTGAGCCTATTGTAGAGGGAGTTTATTAGTGTCAGTGAATATCTTTTTCTATTTTTATAAAACAGCTGTGAGAGCCTTCTTGGAAGTGGGTGACATTTGGCTGGTGAACTAGCTGTGACGAAGTTGGAAGTTTTGTGATATTTGTCACATGCCAACATTTTGCTCTGGCAGCAAGTCTTCTGTGGAGCATTATTCTTGTTATCAATGGCACTGGACAGCTTTCTAATGCCTTTCCTGAATGTTTTCCAAACTATCTGCTTGGCTGGGAAATACTTAGTGACAAAACTCACGTATGCCAGCTGTTAACCCATCTGTGGTGCCTGGCACATGTTATTCTCTTTACATGTACAAGCATAAGATGGAAACTGTTTAGCAGGACAGTCAGAACCATATCATGAACAGCTCTGCAATGGCATTGGCTTGTCACTTATCCCCTACAAGTCCCACCTCACTTTGCATTTTACAATTAGGTGGTAAAAGAGGAGAAAGGCTAGGAACTCCATTTTACAATGCAAAGACAAAGTCACACACACACAAAATAGGTGCTGGAGACCTTTGCACTGTGTGTGCAGCTCCTCTGTTGTCCAGTAATGCTGTCTAATTTCACTAATCTCTTTTTACTTATCTCTTATTTTGTCTGAATTACATTTTTCTATTTTTATACTTTCACATTTCTGCTACACATGGTTTGGGGAATATTCCTCCTAAATCCTCACAAACTGTTTTCAATAGTGAGGTCATTAGTGAACATACAAATCTTGAGAGATAGCTGATTCCTGGTAGCTATTAGCAGAGGTATCTTTCTAGCCTCAGTACTTCAGACTTAGCCTATCCCTAGCACCACGTTTTTCTGATTGTTTATTTTTAAACATTTCTTCTATGTGTAAAGTGGGAAGAAATTGTCAGATGAAAAGACAAGACTTAACCCAATTAGTGTTAATTTGACAAGCGAAAAACTATCAATAACACAAGTTACATTTTTATCACAGATAATTGAAGGTTACTGACTGAACAAGTGTTTCTGAAATCAAAGCTGGTAAGGGCTGGAGAAGACCAATACAACAGCACACACTGAAATTCAGGCAGCAAAACAGTGGTGCACACTGAAGGCAGCTGAAGATATGATAATTTTCAATGATGTTTTGCTACTAGTGTAAAGTTAAAATCTTATGCCATCGGCTTTCCTGTGAATATAAAAACAATGTCAGCAGATATTTGACAACAAAGTCTCTGTAGCTGGTTGTTTTTCCCACTTCCCTGCTATTTCATAGCCTTCATTTCCCTTCCAGCACTACTAGGTAGAGGCAGCAACCTAGGGAAGAGCTCAGCACTGCTACCCCACAGGCCCTTGGTGAAAGTGCCAGCCTCCTTCACCCTGATGGTCATTCTCTACTCACTCCAGGTGTAAGTTCATGGTGTTTGCAGATTAACATCCATGCTAGCTCCAAGACTGAATACTGTTCTTCAGGTAGATTTATGGGTGGCAAGTGGGTGCCTTTTTGTATTGCATTGCATAATGCAAAGCCTCTGTGTTTAGACTGGCAAAATTGCTTCACAGATACTGTAGACCTAACAGTGCTGCTTTTTGATTTCTTGTCCTGGGCCTTCTTCAGTCTTATGCACTGAAAAACAGATTTCATTGCCCAAATCTCACTTTCTTTCAAGCACTAGTTTATATGTCATAATTTATGTTCATTTAGGACACAGAGACAGTTCCTTCAAAAGCTGTAAAATGGCTTGTACTAACAGGGACTGGGAATAAACTTTTTCATTTGGAGGCAATAGGTCTGATTCCTTCTTCCTCCTGCTTAGCAAAATCAACATAGGATATTACTGTGATGGCACTGGGGAAACAGTAGGGAATCAGGCTCAGGAAATGACATCTCATCATGCTTTTTGCTCTCCTAGACCTGAGAAGCAAAGGACCAGGGAGGGAAAAGAGTGATCTGGCTCTTTTGTAAGTAGGTAAGTGTATCACCAAGCTATTACTGAAGTGACTAAGAGAGGCAATTTAATCAAATGTAATTAAAATACACATATAATTTTTCAATTATTACTTCATGCCCCAGTGTCTGAGTACATAAAATGTGCACAAATGATTTGGATCTAGCCGCTTTTACATTCTTTCAGTGTTGGTTTAAGTACACATCTTCATCTTACAGTCTCATTCAACACATATTTCTTCAGTGATTTGTACAGAAGTTCACCTGCCTAATGCTGGTGTCTACCTCATATTGCTGTGAGTACTGTTCAAATCTTGAATGAAATGGGAACGATGTACTATATGCACTGGCTGACAACTTACATACCAAAGTATGTTTTTATAGCATTCCAGTGAAAGCATCTTCAGTGACTACACAAGCCAAAGTGGTAAATTATCATAAATGGATATAATAACTTTTTTCATTAAATATCTGTTTCGTAATTCTCATTCTTTACTATTGCTCTTGTAACCTACAAAGCTCTTCTCAGTAAAAGGTAACATGTCTGCAGTCACCAGTTTGTAACCATTTAATTAATGGTAATTCATGTAGTTTTACCAATAGTCTGAAAAATTTTGTTTTCTTTTCCATGTAGCAAATGTCTGATAGAAGCCATTTCCTGGTACGCAGAGATCTAAGCCAGCACTCCTCCCAAGCACAGCCATTCAATATGTAAAACATATTTTTCTGTTGTTATATCAGAACTGTTTTGGCTTGGTCTTGTTCGGCAATGTGGAGCATTGTGCAAATTTGACAGTCTGAAGAAAAGTACTTGGATTATTCATTGGCAGAAATGCAATAATTTTCATCCCTATGGTGAAATAAAAACCGCAGCAGTCAGGACACTGGTGAAACACATGGACTCCTCATTCCCCACAGGGAACAGACACAGAGTCACAGAAAGATCCTCTGTGCCAGGCCCTCTGAGGTTTAGCTGCTTGGTGAGACTTCAGATTGTGGATTTATATTTGTCATGACACAACAAGTAAATAAATACCTTGGCAAAAAGCCTAGACCCTGTCAACACTGCCCCTGCTGCAACCTCCTGTTCAAAATGCAGAGCTCTATTTATCGTCTTTCACATAAAGCCTCTGCAGAGGAAACCACCTAAGATATGTTTAATTGCCTTCTTTGGCTCTCAATAATGTCACCTAGATAAACCCTGTATCCAGAGACCCTCACTGAGAACATTAGGCCAAAGTAGCTGTGAGGGCTGCTACTTGTCAAAGTCATTTAATTTGTGATGATGTGTTTCACAGCTGGTCTGTGCAAAGTGAGCTTAAGCAAAATGCTTCTATTAGTGTGGAATACTTACAGCAGCTGTTTAATGAAACACTTCACAATCACAAGGAATTTCACACTATATAGGAGCCCCAGCACTGACTCTTTTTATCCTTTCAGTGCTTATCCTAAGCATTCTTACTGAAAAGAGGTAAAAAATTTCTCAAAAATGTACGGGGAGAAGGAAAGTAGTTCATACTGTTATCTTCCCTCCAGCAATAATTATTGAGTTCAGGTATTATAGTGGGGGAATTGGGTACATTTTGGGTGAGGAGAGGAACATGAGAAAGAAGGACAGAGATGACAACAAGGAAAATACAGATGATATAT
This sequence comes from Antrostomus carolinensis, assembly GCF_000700745.2. NCBI lineage: Eukaryota > Metazoa > Chordata > Aves > Caprimulgiformes > Caprimulgidae > Antrostomus > Antrostomus carolinensis. The sequence goes on from NW_010312851.1 coordinate 7,129, forward strand.
TGAAGCTGAAGAACAGAAAGAGAAGTAAGAGTGGTATCCAGGGAAAAGCAGTCATGAGAGTGAGAAAATCAAGTGAGACCTATGGATGGAGAAAAATAAGGATGAATAAACAGTTGCATTTTGGGAGTTAAAGTTGTGTTCTGGAAAAGCAATACATATAGTTGGAAATCTATGGCCCTGGAAGTCTTTCCTACCAACCCCTTGGATTTGGCTACTTTGAGAGGAGGTTTTCAGGATACAGAAATTTTGCATAGCTTCAACATGCTGTAGATGACGAGGAGAGCAGGACCACAAGGTACACATCAGCAGCCATCTGCTACTCAGCCTAGACAGTGTGTCTCTTGGGATGTGAAGTGTGTATTGGGGGATCTGATGTGGAAGAAGAAAACAGATAGTATACGAATAGGAAGGTGTCCTTGGACTGTTCTTCTGGCCTTAAAATCATTGAGTCTGTGAATCCCTCTCTTGGAAAAAAAAAGTGCCCTGGTACCCCATTTCTACCCTTTTTGGAAAGCATTTATTTTTTTAAAGAGATGGAATAGGGTTTTTTCTTCTTTCCTTTAGAATGTTAACCTTTCAAAATCAACATGAAACACAACATAACCCAGTATTTCAATCCTATTTCACCTCTGATGTCTATTTATAATTGCTACTCAAACAGGAAATCTGCTTCTGACCTTTGATGCTGGAATATACTTGAAATTCATGCCTCACTGTGCTCTGTCAGCTCCTTTTCATGCATGCTCTTATATGCAAGCTAATAAATATGAGTTTAGGAGCAAAAGCTCTGGCAGTGAAACCCAGCTTGTGATTTTACTGTGAGGCATGCTTGCAAAAACCTTATCTAGAAATTGAAGGAGAACAATTTTTCACTTAGAATAGTTTTGAATATGACATCACTGTTTATGAATGACATTAACAAGCAGTTTTAATGTCAATGATGCATATGGCAGGATCACTAAATCTTAAGTAACCCAGAGGTGCACATTTTAATTAGTGCTCTTTGTTGGCTCATATTTTGCCTGAATCTGTGATATAAGTTAACAGTTTATTTTAATATTATCCAGGCTACACTTTTGTTGCTACAATATATTGCATTTCAGTCTGTGTGAGTCAAAAGAAACCAATGACCTGTATATTCCAAACTGTGTAATGCTCATCTTTGAGCTATGAAATGAATTCAGCGATCTCAGGCTACATGTTTTTGCTCTACATCTCCAAATTATTATACTAACCAAACAGAAAGTTTTTATACAGATGATGCTTGGAAAACATTGAAGAGAAATGGGATGAGTCGAATCCTTTCATCCTCACAGCCCAGACTGGGACTGAACCAAAGTCAGCAACTTTTCCTTAGAGTCTTAAAAAGTCTAAAGTGGATAGGAATAGTAATATCTGCCAAGGGACAATATATTTCAGCCTTATATCTTCTGTATACCATAGATAAAAATCTTCTGTATATCATTCATGCTATAACATGCTAACTGAAATTATTAAAGCTGAAATAAATTCAGAAAAGAATGGAAATTAAAATAGGGTAATAAACTAGCTGCTGATTTGCATCTTAGTTGTGCTTCTAAACTTTTAAGTTATAGAGGAGAAGAAAATTTAACAATGAAATCTTTTGTGAATAGGCAAGGGCTGAAGAAGAGAATATTCTATCTCTTAGCTGGAAGCTGTAAGTGTAATTGGTGCAGGAGTTTATCCATCATGACAAAAAATATTTGGGCATTCAAAACATTTCTAGAGCTTTAGGCACATAAGAACAAAAATATCAACGATTCTGGTCTGAATGTAAAACTGCAGGAGTAGGGAAGTTTTTATTTTCACTTTTCTGTGGCTTCTTCATGCCAGATTCAAATGAAAGTCAGTTTCATCTTTCAGGACCAAAAAATGTTTTAAAAATAAGCAGATTGTCCTTTCTATAAACTCTGATGTGCTTGTGTAAAAATGCTTCTGTGGAGCATAGCACCAAGTAGCTCTAATGTCACTGTTTTGCAAAGGACTTAATTTTTAAACTTGTTTACATATTTTTTCCTGTCACAACTCAGAGCTAAAACAGCTGTAATAAAAATGCCATTAAAATTAGTGCATTTTAGAGATATATCTAGAAGCCCACATATATGGTTTGATGTAAGGGTGATGGTGACTGAATTGTCCCTGCAATTTTAACATGCAAAGAACTCTGAGCACAGAAGTTAGAGATAAACCTGTCAGTTGGAAATGGTTTCTGCTTGAATTGGTTCAGTATAATGTTTCAAACCCAATATTTTTCACTCTGAAGTATTTAAGATTTGCATTTTAGTTATTTAGCTTTGGAAAGGGAAATCTTGAAATAAAACATTTAGTTATCGTAAACATTTTCTTATTTGGATGCAAATGACAAAGCTGTCTTTGCATTGAATTCAGTAGTCTTTGGATCAAGTGCTGTTTTCTCTATGGTGATAGCAGATGGCTGAGGCTGGTTTGTGCCTTTTACTAAATGTTGCTTGGGTCTCAGTTCAGTTGCGATCAGATGATCAGCAGACACAGGAGCTGATGCAGGCAGCAGAGCGAGGAGCACTTGGGGAACAGCCGTGTCACCAAGAACTGGCACTGGTGCCTGAACTCTTACCCCTAGAGATGGGTGTACAGGGGAAAGCTAAGGCAGGAATTATCTGGTAGTTTGGGAGGCACAGTATCTGTTTTATCTTGAGAGCAATCCCACAGTGCTGCTGGTTGTATCAGGCCAGATTCTTTTATTCTTTATTATTCTTTCCCAGCTCAGATTTACTTGTGGTTGATTGTGAGCAGGGAGTGTAAAAAGGTCCCAAGCCCCTGGGAAAGGTCCACAGTAATGTATTCCTGGGGTCATATGGGCAGTTCTTCCTTGGTCTCACTTATTGGAGCTATTTGATTTTGAATAAAATATTTGAAATATTAATCAGGTGGGCATGGTACTTCATCCTGGCTGGTAGAGTACTTCCTAGGGAGGTGGAATATCTGTGTGCAATGAATTTTTAATAACTTTATGTGAGGTTGAAGAGCTACGGTAAGGGAGTTTGAGAAGTCATCATCACTCTGCCCTAGAATGCTAGCAGCCAGGTCACTGGAACAGCTTTTCCCAGGCAGGTGGCAACTACATTGACCCTTGTCCTGGCTGCTGTGCATGATCTGTTGGTTAATTAGGTAAAACAGGCTAACAAATTTATTCTCTTGTTATTTTGTGAGGAATAACTGAAAGCAGTGTACATCTGATGAATTAAAATAAACCATTTCAGGTGGCTTTTCTAGTATTTATTAAACTCTTTCATTAACAAAAAAATTGTAGTGAAGAATGAAAGAGGATGGCCAGATGACTGTAAGCCACCCTTGTGGACTGATAAAACTGTATTCAGAATATTTTTCATTTGATCCATTATTTTTTACTGAAAGAGTAAAACATGCAACTGTGATAAAATTGACAATGCCATACGTCTTACATTTTGGTGCTCATTTTGAGATCTTGACAGGAAATACTTGAACCTGAAGGGCAAGTATGTGTGGTTAAAGGTGAACAAGAGTTTATTAATTTTAAATTGTAATGTATTTTTGAGTGCTGTAGGACCATTTTATTACTTTTTATGACCTCTTATCCTTGATATTATCTGGCTGAAAGCCATTATACCACATACCATTTTTTATTCTTTTCTTGTGCCTTGTTTTATCCATCTTCTTACAAGTTTAACTTTCCTATTCCTGTTTTTCTTTTCCCAGTCTTTTACTGTCTTGAAAGTATGATTTCTTCTCTCTCCTTAATTGAGCCAAAATTTTTTCTGAGATGCCTGTAAAGGTGCTTCGTCATTGGAATCAAGCAGGTTATTTAGGCTCTTCTATTGTTTCCAAATAGTATTGTGTACTATATCATGAACATGTCTGTGCAGTTCTGTACAAGAAAAAATATTTACCAAAAAAAAGCAGCGGAGGTTGTAGAAAGGCCATTGTGTAAGGCCCCAGTCATGCCTGAAAACTCTTTTTGGCTGATTTACAACTAACAAGACCATGATGGCTGATGAGAAAATAACATAAAAAGGAGGGAAAGGTAGGTTAAATGTCAGTGCACTTGTCTGTTTATAAGTACCAAAACATTTGCATAGGCTTGTTTGTATGTTATGTTTGTCTCCTTAGCACCTTGTATTTTCAGAGTCACTTGTCTGAAGAGACTGCAAACTGGCAAGGTAGAACCAATTATTTATAAAGCATTTACACTGAAAACATGGTTCAAGGAGACTTCAGTCCTGCTGTGAGTTTCGGGAGTCTACAATAAAGCAAGTATGAGCAATATGGCAGCCAAGGACGGGCAGGATTTCTGTAATGTAGCCCATGAAGTAATATTGAGATGAAACTGGACAAAAGCTATTTGATCCTGACTGCTGATGCACTTTCTAACGGTGACATCTATCAGACTGATACAGTCTCTAAAGGGAAGCAGCAGAAACTCCAGCAGTGAATCATTTAAAAATTAGTCTGCTAAAGCACTTGAGAATATAATAAATCAAAGGGGTTGGCGGAGGACAGCTGAAAAAAAGGAACATGTTATTTCCAGCTCTCAGTTCTGTGAGTGTGGGACAGCTACAAAACACTTGTCTTTCACTTATCCAGCACACCTAACCAAACTAGGTAATTCTGTAAAATGTTAGAAAGGGGGAAGAGATATTGTATTAAATGCTTCCACTTATGAACTACATATATGCCATGAAATTTATGACAACTCTTGTCTTCCCAGTGGGGGAGTTTATTTTTACAGCCTTTTTCATCAAAACAAATAATTCAATCAGATCCAGGTGACAAAATAAAATGTGAAGAGGTACTGTTCTTCAAAATGTTCAAAGCCAACTGTGTAAGGTGATATACTTCAATGTCTGTAAACTATATATTTCCAAAATCAAGTTTTGAGTGCACTATATAGCAGAAATTAATCTTAACTTTATTTTCTAGCTGCAGCATATGAACCACAATAAGACCCAAAAAAATCCCTCTAATTAATTTTCACACACTGTGTAAAGTTCTGGAATATGCTGTTCCTTTTTATCAGAGTAGTATTATCATGTTATTTACTTTTTTTTTAGTTCCAAATAAAATGAAAGGTAGTATAGGAGATATTTTAGGGATTTTGTAAATAGCTAAACACCTTTAATCATTGCAGAAGGAAATTCTCAAATTCCTGCAGCAACTACCCTCTGAGGTGAATAGAAACAGAAATTGTTGTTTGGAGTCAGATGGATATTAGTTTGTGTTGTCACTAGTTAAGCGTTATCAAAACACTCCAACACAAGTAGGATCCATTCTGATATCAAGCTAAGCTCTTGCTATCTGGTGCTATGTTTTAACACTATAGGTTTACCTGCAGCACAAACCATAAAAGATAAATAACAATGCTCCTCAGCTTTGTTTAAAGAAACAAAACCATTGCAGGCACTGATTCTGTTATTTCTTTCATTTATCCTACCTTAGTTGTATGCACCTAAATTTTAAAGGTGTAACTACTGTCGAGGACAAACCCTGCACGCAGGTTGAAGAAACCCCATTTTCCTTGAATCCAGTTAGGACTTTTTTCCAAGAACCCACACGAGATGCTGCACTCCTGCTTCTGCAATGAGTATTTGTTATATGGAATAGCAGCCCCCAGGGACCTCCTTGGTGTTAGGCAAATTACAGACACTCATGTTGCTTTAATCTGTTCTTTAAGAGCTTACAGCCTACTTAAAAGTTGATGTGTGGGTACAAAGAAAAGTGGGACATGATCAAAAAGCAGCGATGGGGAAACTACAACAGCACTGTGGCTTATCTCATGTGTGCAGAACTGGATAGGTCTGATGTACTTTAACATTTTAAGTAGATTTAATAAAAGACACCAAACCTGCTGCCTCTATAATTTAGCTATTTCTGCCTTTATGTGCTGCCCCTAAGCTTGCCTTTACCTTTAACTATCATTCCCTTTGCCTTAAATTGATTATTTTCACATTTTTCCCATGAGACAAATCTCCTGGCAGCTCTCCAGAGCACAGGGTGCAACAGAGAAAGCAGATGTTTCACAGCAGAGCTTCAGAGAGGACAGATGCTTCTTGCTGTGAGGGTTAAATAATCCTCCATGGAGGCTGCAAAAGTGATGCCAGAGGCTTGACCACTGCCTGGGCTGCTTGCTAGTCCACAGGAGCTCGAGTCTCATCTCACCTCTGGGCTAGCAGTGCTCCAGTGCTGAAGCAGAGGGAAGAGGGGAAAAGCTCTGTTGTTCCTGAGGTTCATGGATGAGATCTGAACCAAACATTGACAAACTATCCTGAAGAGTTTGGTTTAGAGCAGCATGTCTTGATCAGAAAAGAGCCACAGCATCTGGGCTACACAGACAGACCTTTACCTGCGTTTTCAAGTTGTACCCTTGAGCTGTCACCTACTTTCTGCAAAGGTCTTACAATTTGCTGGGCTGGAATCACTGCAGCATCGTGTCTTTGTGTGCAACCAACACAGAGGTGCACAGTAATATAGTTTATGACTTCTACTTGTTTTCCTAGAGTGTATATTCCCCAAAGTAAAGGGAAGACTGGTGTGTCACATTGTTTAATTAAAAAAAAAAAATACAAATTCAACACTTAGTGGGGCTTATGATATAGATTTTCAAAAGGCTCTCCACTGAAAAGAGCTCCTGAGGAATCAGACATATTATAGGGCAGTCATTTGGTGAAATCTCTGGTATTAATTTTTCATGGAAGAAAGAAATGGGGAAGAGAAACTTATGGAATGAAATAACAAGAGCTTTGGAGCAAAAAATGTTTTAGAAAACATAGTGGGTCTGTTGGTAGTGCAGTTTTGTAGAATCTGAAAATTGAGTATGTTGGGTAATTGTGCATACATCTTTCATTCAGAGAGAACCAAGACTCCTGTAACAAATCTTCCTATTGCCACAATAGCAAGGAAGGGAACCCTGGATCATTATGAAATATTTCTGGAGAAAAGCACATTAGACCTAATGGCTGCACGCTGGGTGATGGAAGGCACTTTACTTATCTGCGAAAAAATGCTTTTTAATGACTTCATTTATTCATTTTTAAAAAACAGTAAAGTTGTCATGTTATAATCTCCCAGAGATACTCCCGGGTGAGCTGTTGAAAGGTAATTTCAGCACACCTAGGGCTTCACACTGTAATATAACCTGTTGTGCCTTACAGCTTAATCACACTGTGGCATTTAGAAATCATTTATTGCTGCTGGCAAAAATGGCTTGCAATAACACCATTACTGCAACTTACATTTTACAGCAATTTTGACTTCTTAGGCAAACACACCGAAGTACTCTACAAAACATTTTAAGTACATAGCAGGCGCTGAATCACTGTGCATTGTGAGTCCCTTATGAAATAACAAAATCCCTTATATAATAAAAATATATCACTTTTTCATAAGAAGTTATCACTGTTATAAAACATGCATATGTTTTTAACTTATATAAAACTTTCTTTTCCAAGAGATCATACTGAGTCATGGACTCAGATATCAAATTTAAAATACAAGACAATGCCTTATATCCACTTGGAGATTAGCAGTCTGATACCAAACAATAAAATGTTTTAAAGAAAATCTTAAGACAAGCTGTGGTAAAAAGTGTTTCTAGCAGATAGTTAATCTTAACTGGGGTTTACTGAACTCAGGCGTGTACAACATAAACAATTCAGCACGTAACATTCTCAGCGCTCAAGGAACAGGCAACTGAAGAGAATATTTCCTGCTGTCCATGCACTTCTGCTGCAATTGCATCAGGCTTATTCACTGTGAAATGTCCCCACCTAAACCAGATGCATTTTTCATTGATTCTTGGAGCTCATTTTCCCAAGTGACCAAGAGAGTCCCCAGGGCATGCTGACCTATAGCAAGCTTGTCCCAGGGCTTTGAGGCACAGCAAACTGTCCTCAGTAAAAAATAAAGGGACGGACATTTAGTTTGACAGAGTGAGTGAATGAGTCAGGAAATACTTTCCCTTGTTCCTTGCTGATTGTATGTACTTTATATAATGTTTCTCATTACTGTCTGTACAATAGATATGATATAGTTTTTATAAATGCAAAGAAATCCATTATGGAATGGGAAAATTTTACATTTATAGATAATAAATGGACTATATGAGTGAGATGGAAATCACCCCATTTAATATATTACACTCAACACCAAGATATGATTTTATATGTGTGGCATACTTGAAATAATATACTGAGTGTATTTTTCTTCACTGAGTGAACTGAATCAATTTATACCTTTCCTAACTGAGAACTTGGCCACAAGAAGAAAAATAATGATATCTAGCAGAGATATTAATATATTTAAAACAGTTATCAAAATACTTTATGAAATATTGGAAGATAAGAAATAGCATGCTTATTCTGCTCTAGTTAATCTTACACATAACAAAACCTAACAGTACACTTTACATTTTGGATAGAATGAAAGATCTAGAACTCTGATGCCAAGTGACTTTTAATGTTGACCTGAAGTCCACTGTGGTATGAGGCTCTATTACTAGAAAACTCCAAACTTGAAAATGTTTCTGGATATCCAGGATTTGGGACCTTATAATATAGAGATCTAACCTAAAATTGAGAATTCAAAGCCAGATTCACATTTTCGATCCTTACGAATGGTAGGGAAATTGACATGCTTGATTCAATTTTAAAGGAGTAATGGTTTTAGTAGAACTATGTAAATCTAAAATAAGCAGTTATTTCCAAACACTTTGTTTCTTTGGGCTTTTATTTGCAAACTGGCGAGCTCTATTCAGGAACAATGCAGGATGCCAACTTTCTCACAAAACAACCTACATATAGTCCACACATGCTGTATATGAAGAAGCTGAAAATTCATTCTTCATGTGCCTTGCTTTAAAATTCACAGAACTGGTGGCTGCAAGTCTCAGAGGTCACCAAATACACAGCATGACTCAAAGCTGGCACCTTTCTCACTGCTATATTGCCTTGATAGGCTCTGAATTGAGTCAATCCTTCAACACATTTTGCTTGGGATATGTTTTAAAAGTTGTAGGAAATATGAAATATCCTTCAAAACAGAAACTTTCCAAGTATAATCTGATCACAATAAGAGAAAAACAGTGATCTGACAACCGAATGGAATTAAATTATGGTAAACAAAAGGAATTTCTAGCAAGGACAGTGAGACAGACAAATAAATATTACTGATCAGCTCACCCAAGGCAGAGGTGTCTGTGTTGGAATTTTATATGTGATTGCATATAACTGGAGTGATCTGAGGGTCAAACTGATTTTAAAGTAAACACCATTGGCTATTCACCTACAGCAAAATAAAATCTGTCCCAGACCTTGGGCTGAGGTCATCTTTACAATCCTCAGCTAGAGTTTTTTCTATTCTTGTGCCACTGTTTCCCTTTTAAGCATTTTTCTTCATGGGAAGAACACAAGGAGAGTTTTTGTAAGTAGTAGAGGAATGAAGGGAAGAATGCTTGCCCTCCCATGGCTCAGGCAGAAGACATGGGCTTTCAGTAGTAACATGTGGTCTAAATTTGGGGTTAAGGTATCTAGAATGCCTAGGTGGAGCCTCTCTACTTAAATCCTGGAGGTGGGCCAGGAAGGGAATGCTTGTTCAGTACTTCAGACTGATTTTAATTTCATATTGCACATAATTGCCATTAAAATGGCACATGTACTGCACAGTACTTTCTTTGTGAAAAACAACATCCTCCATTATTATGGATATTAACATCAGATTTTTTAGAATTTTAAATATTTTAATAATTACTTATTAATAGCTATCATGTATTTGGAAAATAAATTCCTCTTAGGCCTGAGAATGTGTCTTTTAGCTTCAATTCTTAATATCAAATATGTGCAGACACCGCTGAAGTCTATGTGGGTCTACAAAAATACTTGAATCTGATCTCTGCCATTGTCTCATCACACCTATAAGCACAAAGCTCAGTTACAGAGGGGTCCTGATCCATTTGTGCTCAATGCTGCCTTGCCAGAGATTAGGTGACACTTTAGCAGTGTGGATACAGGCGCTTTGTCCAGATGAAAGAAAAACACCTTTACTGGGGGAGGAAATTCTGGCAATTTTTAAGAAGATGGCATATACATGAGGGGCTGGATGGTGGCCTAGGTTTTGGGATGAACATGTACCTAAAGTTCTTCTCACTACATACGAATTTTTCAGGCTCTTAGGAGTTCAGAAATAACAGATGATTATTAATAAGGAGATAACTACTTTAATGATTTTAAAGTATTTTAGCAATGAACAGAAACAGGTTCAATGCAGCACTGAGAAAGAGGAAAGAGTGGAATAACTCTTTAATCACCATTTCATTAATGTTGTACTTTAAAAGAACAAAAGGGAAAACTTAAATAACACAAAGCTAGACTTTCATACTAATTAAGACATGAAAGTGAGTTATTTTTCATAGTAAAGTAACTTTACCTAATTCTTACCAAGCTGTTTTGGCTGAACTTTTTGTGAATACTTTTTCAGCAAGTGAAACCAGATGACTTTTCACAGGAAGGAAGCCCTAGGGGGGAGTCAGAATTTGCAGCATTGCTGCAATGCATTTTCTAAAAGCCTTCTGAACAATGCGCAGCAGAAACAGAGGAACAAGAATGGATCCAAAACAGTTGCAGTTGCCTGAGGAACCATTTAAATACCTGTGAGCCAGAAACTATGTACCCAATAGATATTTCAATACTAGATGTTTTAGGGTTTTTTGTTTGGTTTTGTTTGGTTATTTGTTTGCTTTAATGGGAGGTTACCATTATGTATATAAGAAAAAAATTCAGCATTTTGTATTTCTTCACAGTTGTGCCTCTAGCTCACAATTAAGACACCAAGCAGAGCATTCTTCTGCCTTTCTCTCCAAAGTGCTCCAAACTGAAAGGTAAGCACTGAGAGCAAGCACCACACGAGAACCGATACAAAATGCAAGAGTAGCAGTTATTTTCCTAAAGGCTGGGTGAGAAGGGAGATATACAGGCCTGCTTATGTGCTGTTTCTCTCCACATGTCTGACCTTCCAGAAGAAAGCAGTAAGTAGCAGGGCTACAAGGATTCTGCACATAGAGAGTACCTAGAAAAGCTGTTTTCCATAAGCAGTCTGAGATTCATTGGATCAGAGAGAAGAACTGTGATCTCCTAGTCTGTATGGGACCCTGGTGATTCACCCAAACATCAAACATATAACACATGAGGCCTGAGCCATTTTGGGGGATCATAGTTGCAGTGGAAATTCACATAATAGCAATGAAGTATAAATGAGTCTCTACACCACAAACATTTTTTCATGTAAACCCATGGGATCACTCATGCGATTAAGCATCTGTCAGAACTGAAGCCTGAATGTGTCACACATCCAGCCTGATTGTGGGTGTGAGTACATAGTGATGCAAAAATATAAACACATAAATATGCCATCCTCCATGTAGCTGTCAGTGACTGATAGAATAACTTGCTTATCGAAAAGGAATTCTTAATTAAAATATGAGATTCTTCTTAATGGTTTGTTGGTGTTGTGGTGTTTTTTTGTTTTGTTTTGTTTTGGTTTTCCTGAATGGTTGGAAACTAATTAGAGCTCTAATTAAGCAAATTCACCTGACATAGTTATCTGAATATTAACTCATCAGTAGTGCAGTGAGGGATTTTATGTACTCAGGGAAATCTGCTCAGATTCCTTTGAATCCCTTGAGTTTTGTGCCTATCAGTTTTATGTGGTCTCCCCAAACTTTTGACTGAGGATTGCATAGCCTTTGTTCTGCTTTATTCTTTAAGTGTACATTACTATAAGATCTCAAAGGCTTTTCTTTTTTTATGGATGGATTGCTTTTTGAGTTTGTTTTTTATTTTTTTTTTTTAATTGCCATTTCATAGATGAGGAAGGCATGAATCATCTGCAATAACAAGGAAGAGAATTTGACAAATCAGATGGCTCTGCCCAGGTTTTTATTCCTGATTCATTCTTTGCTTCTTGCTGCCCCTGCACATAAGCTTCTATGAACCTGGTCCTTCACCTGTATTTTGTGTTTTCTACATTAGCTGCACAATAACAGTCTCACACAATTCTGCCTTCCAGCCATATTTGTTTCTTAGGATGTTGCTCAAGAAAAAAAATGTTCAGCATTACTCTACCAGGTAAAGTTATACGAGCTAGCTGTGCACTAGTGAGATAAACCACAGACCTGCACCACAGTGTCCTTTTAACATTAAAATGTACAAATAAAAAATGCTCCGCCTCTTGCTAGAAAAAGAAAAAATAGTACCTGGGCACTTGGGAATCTTTCTATTTAAATGCAGATTACAGCTTTCCCTATAGCCATTTGGAACCATTAATCCTTTTAGGAGCTTTCTCTTCTCAGGGTGGAAGGAGATGGACAGGGTTGCTTTCCAACATGCTTTTTTCTCCTGTGCAAACATTTAGCTATTAGAAACTGGTGGTTCTGCCCCAGTTTTATTGAAAGGAAAAGAAGAAGAGGACCTTAGGTCCATTGCCTCTAGCATTAGAAAAGATTAATTGTTTCCAGAGTGTGCCTATATAAGCTTAGTCTAGGAAACACTTCACCTTTCCTAGTAACTTATAGTTACCATAAAACTGCTAGTTAGTGAGTGGTCTACAGTTAAAGAGACTTTTAAACAAATTCCCCATCTACTGTTTCCAGGCTTACTACTTCCTGCAGACTGCTTGAAGCCAAGCATCCTAACAGATTAATTTGGGTTAAGTAGAGTTGTGCCTGTTTCCAGTTATGCTCAAAGGAGTAATGAGGCCAGTAGATCTTTCTGACAGTCCCCAATAAGTCTTGAACTCAAGCAGTAAGATCTGGAGCAAAACACTTTAACTGTTTTGCTACCATGGCCTTGAGTTAATTAATTAAGTTATGATGTGTCTAACAGTCAAGTTAGTTTAGGGATTCCTGTAACCCAATAGATAAATGTAAGATCCAGTCATGTAAATCCAAAATAACTGCTGGTGAACTCTGTCTTTTTTTTAAGTGATCCAGTTCAACTAGAAAAGTGAAAGGAATTTATGATGAAGCTTCATTATGAAGCCATGAAGGGCCACAAAGATGATCAAAGAACTAGGCAGTCTGCCATATGAGGAAAGGATGAGAGAACTGGGTTTCCTCAGCCTTGAGAAAAGGAGGCTTAGGGGAGACCTCATCACCATGTTCCAGTACTTAAAGGGTGGCTGCAAACAAGATGGAGACTCCCTTTTTAAAAGGGAATGCATTCAAAAGATGAGGAGTAATGGGTACAAGTTACTCCTGAGGAGATTCTGATTGGACACAAGAGGAAAATTTTTCACAATGAGAGCAATCAGCCATTCGAATAATCTCCCCAGAGAAGTGTGAGATTCCCCAACATTGGACACTTTTAAAGTTAAGCTGAACAGGGTGCTGGGCCATCTTGTCTAGATTGTGCTTTTACCAAGAAAGGTTGGACCATATGATCCTTGAGGTCCCTTCCAACCTTGTATTCTATGTTTTTTATGACTCTGTGATTCAGGATAAAAAGTTTCTGACAGAATCTGTTCTGTTGCTGGATAGAAATCTTTCTTCTCAGGAATTTATTCTTTTTGGGAGGTTGGGGCTCTGCACTTCTTCATTAAAATAAATATACAGGGTGTTCGGGGCAGACCAACAGTCAGCCCAGCCCAGGAGCCTTGGAAAGTCACTGAAATCCATGTGTTCTTCTTCCTTTCCCAAGGTTCTTCACTTTCTTCAACTAAAGCTGATTATTTTTATGTTCCTTACAGAGGAAGCAGTTCAACTTGAGGTACTCTGATCAGGCAAGTAGAGCAATAGGATATCTCAACAGAGGTACTGAACAGTACCCTGATGGCATTTTAAACTCATGTGCGTTGTTTTTCCTTAGGGTATGTGTGCTGCATGGTTGCGCATAAAAGATGTAAGAACTCTAGACTGTAATTTTGCCAGTAGAAAATACAACTGGGAATGTATATAGTGCAAGGCAGAACACCAAAATATTGATAACTGTTAATGATTTTTTTTCCTTTCCCCCCCCTACCATATAAAATTAAAATAATATATTTAGTTTAGTCGGAAGGGTGAAACATCCAAAATGAAAAGTGAAACCTCACTGTGAGCAGATTAGAAAGCAGGGACATCTTTTGAAATATTTTATTTAAAAAGCCCAGTAAGCTAGAAAGTTCTTTGGAACCTTTACCTCAGTTTCTGCTAGGAGAGGATATTCCCAGTGCAGGAATTTCTGCTCTTGTAGCACCATGAGGTCTGTCTGGCAGAGACTTTAGCTCTGACCAGCTTGGACCACGGTAATTATCTAATCTGACCTTTTGCATAAAACATGTTGGAATGAACTTCCATGTCTGAGATTTCTTGGATGAGCTCTCATTTTCCACCTGGATATGCTATCTGGTTTTGCATGGGCTTCCTGACGACTTGATTTCCCTAACAGATCAGAAACCTTCACTTTAGTTACTGCATACCTGCAGCTCTGGGATTTGACCCTAGCATGCCCATAAATGCAAATGGCAGCTTGTTCAGAAGCTAACAAATTGTGCTTGATCTTGAAGAAGATAAGCAGTTGTTGCTGAAAGACTCCATCTGATGGTGAATGTACTACTGAAAACATCGGGTCTGTGGTATTTACTCTCTACCACTATTTCAGACTTTTGGATGGATACAGCAATGGTAGGATTATAACACCCAAAATATATTGTTACTGAATCTTCTCCCCTACTTTTTCTTCCATTGCATAGAAGCAAAAGGTGCAGCTGAGTAGCAGTAAGATTATGATATTCTTCCCACCTGTCTAAATGGTCTGAAGAGCTATTGTTACTAGTTCTAGTTCACAGCCGTTGAAATGTAACCCTTAGCAACATAAAGAACATAAAGATGATCTCTCTGAATGAAAGCCCTAGCAAATAAGGGGAGCACTTGATAATTAACAAGCACCAAACTTTTTCCTTTTATGAGATGGAGATTTCTCATTTCCTGCTTCTCGTGGCCTCTTACAATAGTACTTGGTGCTTACACATTGCTTTTGATCTCCAAAGTGCTGTATAAACATTAACTAATTAATCCTCCAAAATAACCCATGAATTAGGTGAGAGAGCAATATTTCCATACACTTTCTGCTAGTGCCGTAAGGAAAATATTAGAAAGGACTTTAAAAGGAGCCCTTTGCTCATTTATATGAATTAACCTTTGTGTTACATATGTATGAACAATACTGTTTCCTTTAAGGGCACACAGCAAAGCAGTGATATTTATCAGTATTAATCTGATATTTTATATTTTTTTTCATTAGCTGGCTGAGAATTAAGTATATATTTCCCTCCTTGAATCGCTCTCTGACTCTGTCTCAGGGTTTTATGCCCCAGTCATTCCTGCAGTAAAAGTTAGGTACTATTATTAATCCTATTTTGGACAGGGTATTGTAGCTCCTACTTTTATGATTTAACCCCTTCTCTCCCATCCTTGGCTTTCCTGTGGTATCTGTGTTTGTACTGTTCTTGCTATTCTTTTTTCTGCCTCAAAACACAAGTCCTGTTAAAAATTAGATCCTCGGCACTGCAAAGCTTGGAATTGCAGTACTTAACTTTCGAGAATCTGGTACTAAGTTCATTTGTTCTGCCATTATAATGTCTTGGGACCTACCTGTCTATCTGTGACTTTTATCTGTGTGCAACCCTAGTAGATAAATTTGAGTACACTTTTATCTTCTGCTTGCTGGAGAAAGTGCAGTTGTCCATTCCTCCTCAGGATGTGTCCGGGGGGGATAATAACCTTACAAGGCTGCGAGCAGCCATTGGGCAGCTGTCACTGCCTGCAGCCACAGTACTTGATAGAAATTCATATTTCATCATTACCCGAAGCTAATATTATGCTAACTCTTGTTGCGACATTTGACTTCTCCTTATATTTCTGCATACACTGAATTCTTTCCTGAATTCCTGATGTCAAAGACCGACTTGTTCCCTGTGCTGTGTTGGATGAGTGTCAGAAGGTGGCAACAGGTATTTCACTGTATCTGCCATGCACTCTGTTCCTGAAAAATGATCTGTATAATTGAGATCTTACCCTGTAACCTTTTTTACTCCTTAATTTACCAATCTGTCAGATCGGAGTTTCTAAAGCTAACAAAAATGAGGAAATTTACTTTCCATGAAATAACGAAATAAATCCTAGAGATGGCTGATTAAATTAATGTTCACTAGATCTGTAGTTTGTTGCTGTTACGTCAGGTATACTGCACCTAACAGTAAACCATCTTTGACATGCACAGTCACCCTGTCTTTCAGGACAAACTCTTTCAGAGAAAACTGAATAATAGTCATGCAAGAAAACAGTTTTCCACATATCCTATATGTGTATGTGTATACTTTGGGTTGTTTTTTCCTACACCACCAGCACACACCCTCCTGCTTGTCCTGGTCTCTGTTTTAGCATATGTAATGTGTCTTGGTAGATTCCCAGTACGGCTATTCAGTAGAGGCCAGAGTAAATTCTCATCCTGTGTTTTCTGGGTTGGGTTTTGGGGGGGGTTTTTTGTTTGTTTGTTTGTTTACATTCTCAAACAACCTTTATATAAACTGTTAAACCTACTGTTCTCTGTTGTCTTTAAACAGATTTCCTTTTGGATTTAAGAGATTCCTCTTGGCTTGATAGTAGTGGCTATGAGCATGAACTTCCAACCACCCTGTGCTAACAGACTGTTTCCTCTGTCTTAAAATCCTGCTCCATCTACAGTTTATCCAACAGTTTATTTTTTTAATCAGACTTAATTGTTGTTTTATCATATGCTCTAGAGAATGTGCTTGCAGTTATTAATGTTCTAAGCTTGGTTTCAACTTGTAAGCCATATATTTTTAACTGAAAGTGTAAGATTGTGCTCCTAGGACAATTTGACAGTATCCTTTTTTATTGCTGGCAAGCTATTTTCATCATGTTTCAGATAGCTACAGTCGCTCGAAGGAACAGACATGGCAGATTTTATATCAATTCACTGTTAGGTTGAGTTGGTTCCTTCTGTCACAAGCCAGTGGTCTAACTTTTTTTTATCTTAATGCTGAAAGCAGATTGTGCAACACTCTGCTTGGAGGACATCTGTTGTCTATAGGATTTTCACTTTTCTGTTCCAGTTCCTCAGGGCTGGAACCTCTTCAAAGTCACCTTATTTAGTTTCCCAAAGTCTTGCCTTCTCCATAGCTACCTTAAATCACCATTTGTACTACAGGGAATGTTCAAGGCACTAGTGTAATTTCAAAGTAGGTAAGATACCTTTCTAAATGATATAGTTATGCATTTTATGAAGTATAAAATAAATTATTAGATATTATCTTGTACTGCCCAGAGCATAATTTCAGAATTGCTAAAAATCCTACAGCAACACAATGACTTAAATACCAACTCCCAGCTTGGGAGAAGTGCTGTTTCTCTTGCTTTCATATGGCCTGTCAACGCAACTTTTGTGGGAGCACTGGCTATAGCTCTGTGAGAAACTCTTATGTGCTAAGAGGGTTGCCATAATTCTTCTTTCCTGTGTACTAGTAGCACTCAGAAATTGCTAGAAATAATGTGGCTCCTTTTATTCTATTGCATGTTTCTTATTTTCTAGGCATTATTGCCTAAGCCAGTGCTCTGTCAGAGCGAGTATCACACTGCATATTATTTTGTTCATCTTGAACACTGAATTTTCTGGCCCTTCTGCCATATGTTCTTGGGATTTTTAATGTACTTTGAGAGATTCACTTATGGTTGGAAGGTCAGAGTATGCCCAGAAATGTGTAACTCACATTGTACAGCAAAAGGCAGAGGATGAAAGATCGATCTCTACATAGTCTTATTCTGAGTTATTTCATGCTAAATCCAATTGGGAAATGGGTTTTTAGAAGTTGTAATATTGGACTTTTCAACCTCAGATCAGTCTTAAACTCCTCTGTTTTTTTTCACCTTCCCTTAGTTTCCTCTGATAAAAATCAGATGCATGTGAAAGTTATTTATAGAATGGGGAACAGTACTACCTAAATTTCTGTACAAGCTATTAGGCAAATCAGATGCTGTGGAACCAACCAACCATGAAAAGTAGCTGATGTCTTCCATTTACAGCTCCTCATTACACACAGAGGAAAATGTCATTTTAATTTTCTTCCATTTTTTTTGTCATTTCTAAAGAGATTCAGCAATTCTGATGGAGCTCTTAGCATCTCCATCCTTTCATTCAGAGTATTTTAGTGCATTTTCTTTTACTCTTTATCCATATGGGTAATCTCTCTGATCTGTTGTTTGTCTCAGACCTTCTTAACTCATTGTTTCAGTTTCTACCGCCTTTGAATTATGAAACAAAAGCTGTTTAAAAGTGTAATCTCCTTTCAACATCAGACCAGTCAAGAGACCAAATAGATTCAACAGACTCCCAAAGTGCAGCAGCTTAAAACCACCTTCGTTTCTTGGCAAGGGATTGGTAAATTGTCAAAAAAGTGGAGGGCTTGGAAGCCCTGGCAGTTGGCTAAAAGAGGAACAAGCCTAAATCCAGAGGGAAATAAGATCTGTTTTGTCTCTTCTGTCATCCATAAATCCAAATTTTCACTTTAAGGAGATGGTAAGTTTTCATAATCTGCTCCTTTTCAGTCAGTCCTTTCACAAATAAAAGCTTTTTATGCAAAGTCATCAAAAACCCCCACAAACCCATCTATATATTATATATATAATTCATGAAAAAAATACATGAGGATTTACGAGAAACACATTTTATCAAAGAATTAACCACTCTAAAGTAAAACAGATAAAAATGGATAAAATAAAAAAAATGTCAAAGATATGTGATTTGTCAGTAATGAAGTGGATTTTGCAAATATAAACAAGGAAGCCATAAAACTTTAGATGAAAAAAAAAAGAAATATTCAGAGGATACTAGGCATATCTGGAGAACAAGGTTTATTCTTTAAGAAAGGGAATAACTAAGCTGCAGTATAAGATTTTTGTGAAAACTATCCACTTGGAAATGTGCACTTTTCTCTGCTGTTTGTGGAAGTGCAGTGACAGGTTTGTCAGTCACTCAAGCTATGGTACTGCAAAAAGCAGCACAGCACTTCTATTTCAAGTGTTTGTCAGAGTGCTGTTGTAACACACCAGCCTCCATTTCTCCTTCAGTACAAACAGAAATCCTCAGCATTTCAATCATATCAAACTTTTTGGAGGGAGAAAAATTCAGAGCTATTGTATGCAAAGCATAGACTTGTCCAGTTTCTCTTCTTTCATCATCCAATAAACACCAGAAATTTGGGAAGGAGAAAAAAGCTTCTTTAGAAAAGTATTATTTTCTAAGAATTTAAGAAATCACAGCAACAAGACAAAAGCAGTTAAAAATTTTTTAAAGACAATTAAAGAAATAGTTGTATTGGCTGAGGAGCGCTGAGATGTAGAAATGGTTGATCTGGACTTTTTTAATGGACTTTTCTGGTAAGCTGTCAAGACACTTTTTCCCCATAAATTTTCAATAATTTCACTGACTTTCTCCCTCTCACTTGCTGTTTATACTGTTGTGATGGTTACTTTAATTTTTTCCTGTCTCATCTAGATCAGTAATTCCCAAACTGCTCAGCAAACACTGATAGCTACAAAGCTGTAATAAGCAAGATCTATTTTCAACAAAACAGTGTGGGTTGACTAGATTTTTTCACATGTGGTATTCTGACCACAACTGCAATTGTTCCTGGGTTTAAAATGGAGCAAATTTATATGAAATAATTTCTGGTTTACCAAGAGAGAGAAATAGCGTTAGTTGTGTGTGATAGTTTCACTTGACTAGCCCTTGGCTAGCAGCCAACACAGCTGTTCACCCACTTCCCCCCCCACCCCCAGGGGATAGGGGAGAGGATTGGGGGGGACAAGGAAAAGGAGGCTTGTAGGTTGAGATAAGAGCAGTGTAATAATAGAGAGAAAAGTTAAAATAATGCTATTAATAATATTAAAATAGTAAAGACTGATAACAGTAACAAAATATACAAGTGAATGACACCCAACGTTATAGCTCACCCCCCTCCTGACTGAGCCTGGCCTGTTCCCAGATAATGACCTGGAGGAGCGACAATCCCGGACCGAAACCCCAATCCCGGAAGAACGAGAGCCCGAGCGAAAGCCAGAGAGAGACAAAAGAGGAAGAGACCTTAACTAATATACTGGACATGACTGTTATGATATGGAATACCCCATTGGCATATCTAACTGTCAATTAAGTTTATTAATTTAAATATTCTTCTCCCCCCCTTAAATATTGTGTTTGTGGACTAACAGAACACAAAGTCCTTCACTTCCAGTGACAAAAATGTAAACATTGGTACATTATCAATGTCTCTCACAGACAGTCCCAGACTGCAAACCAAAATATTACTCTTCTAATTACTAAAAAGAAAAAACAGCTCTATTTCAGCTAAAAACCCGGACAGTTGTGTTAGGCAGTAACAACAATATCAATGTGAAGAAGGGAGGGAGTGAAATAATTTTCACTGCTGGCTACTATATTGACTATTTACAGACGTGAAACTGGTAAAAGAGTTTCCCACCAGGCTCCTGGGCCCTTGAGCATCAAGCTGGGGCCAGAGCACACCAGAACTCCTCCTTGTCCCGGCTCTTCCTGCAGGGATGAAGGCCTGGTGGAAGACAGTGGTTGTCCTAGCCAGGCCATGGTGGAATATTCTGATCCATAATCTACATGCTCAGCTTCCGAAGAGAGAGTGTGCTGTGGGGGCAAGTCATGAATCTGAGAGTCACCTGAAAACTCCCTCCATGGTGTGATTTAAAGTGAGGTGTGACAGGGGTTGGATCCAGTGGTTGGAACAGTAATTTCAGATGAGGGAAGGACTGAATTAAAAACAAGAAGCTGAACAGGAAGAGTGTAGTCTTGAAAAAATTAATGTCTTTAATTAATGCCCAGAACTATATTCAGAAGTAAACAAATTATATAATTTTTCATTGTGTTCACAGGACTTACATTGCTGTATGTATGAGGTATACACAGTGACTACTTTGGAGAGGAAATTTGAGGGAGAGCTTTTGTTTGTTGGTGCTTCCTGTGCCACTGTGTAGAGTTGGTTCACAAATGCTAGAAGACCATGGAGCTGGGAGTGATGGCTTCCCCCCAGAGCTCTGCAGGGGCTTTTCCAGCCCTCTGCTTATTTCCCCAGGCTTAAATACATCTCATCTGGCTCTGCTCAATCATTCTATTTTCTCTCTTCTGAGTTCTTCTTCCTACTCTCATTTTCTTTACCTGCATTGTCTCAACATGCATTCTTCAGATACATCACACCAGTCCCACTGTCTCCTCCGTGTCCAATGCTCCTTTCTCAACTCCTCCGATGCCTCCCTCTCTTCCTCTTGGGTCCCAGTCTGAGCCCCTCTCTGCGATTTTCATCAGTCTCAGATCACCTCCATGCTCCCTCCTTGGCTCTTTTAGTAGTGTCACTTCCTCTCTGGGCATTTCCATCCTTTTGTGTCCCTGCATGTCTCACACGTCTCCCTGTTCTTTCTCCATTTCCTATTCATCTGTTCCTAATTGCTTAAGCTCTAGCAACAAGCTTCTCCATATTTTTCAATCATTTGTCCAAGCTAGCCAAATAACTTTCTGTGTCTTTTACTAGCTCCCAGTCCCAGTCTCTTTCAACTCTTTGGCCTGCTCAACAAAGTCCTGTTTGCCCTTGATTGGTCTCAGCTCTGGGTCACCACTGCGTCCTAACAATTCAGCAAGAACAGTTTGCAGAAATCACAGAGGACTGAAGAATAGGAAGCACTGGGAAATTTGAATATGGGATGGCATTAGCCCACATATAACATAGATTGCAATCTCATTAGAGTAACACCCTTGTCTTTGTTTTGCTGCATACCCATAAAGTGCCAAGGAAGCCATTAGAACCATTTCTTTTTATTTTATTATCTTCCACTGGTATAAGTAACTGCCTATTATAACTCAGATCTCTCTGGCTTTGGAGAAAATTAAAGCAGCATCAAGTAATAGAAAAATGGTAATAGAAACAATAAACCAGATGCTAAGATGGTGTAAATCAGTGTGACTGTACTGAAGACTATACAGCAATTCCAGTTTGTACTAGCTGAAGATCTGCTATCTTTTGAATATATATTTGCCAGTGAATCGAATGCTAATAGAAAAGCTTAACCGAGGCTAAAACTCTGTCTCGTACACCAGCAACTTGATCAATCTCTTTTCTCTCTTAAGCTTAATTTGTATGCAAAAATAGTAGGTTTTTATTATCTATATAAACTTTCTAATTAAAAACAAAGATTTATAACACAAACCTACAATGTAAAAAGCTCAGTTCATCTACACTGATTGGAAACTGAGGCTGTATCCCCTAACAAAAACTATAGATTTATTATTTTTTTATTTTAAATCTTAGAGGTTGTTGACTTTTTCTTTTGTTTTTATTTTAATTATTCTGGTTTTGGTTGGTTGGTTGGTTGTTTTTTTTTAGTATAGCCTGAATTGATGTAATGCTAATTCAAAGTAATTTCTAAACTTTCTTCAGAGCTTTTAGGTTCTTGCCCTATTTCTATATTCTGATTACATTTTTCCTTTCTTACTTGCAGGACACCTCATTTCTATTTATTTTTTATAGTCCTCAGGATTATTGAATAATGGTAGGTAATTAACCTTATTCCATTTATGGAAACTAGTTTATTTAAACTAGTTTCAGAAGAACCAATTTATTTTTTAATTTTTATTTAAGCCTCATCTGTGTAAAATTAGTTTATGGTGTTTATTACGCCTTTACTTTCTCATTTCCAACTCCTGGTAGCAATTTTCTCAAATATAACACAGGGAGATAAGTTTCATTTTGGGACTAATTTAACTGGTTAATGTGTGCCAGAGCTGACTAACTTAAAGTCAGTGCTTTTGCACAGTTGATAGAGATAGCCCACATAGTTTGGCACAGCATAGGGCAGCCAACTATATAGTTTTCATGTTTAACAACTTCTATATACCTGGCTTTCACAAAACAGAACCTGGACCAAGGAGTATTATATAGGAATCTCTGTACTAACACCAAGTTCAATTTGGGTCTACGTAGATGTTTAGTAGAGCTGGTAAGAATGAATCTGACAGAATATCCCCTTTTGATTAAAGTTTTCACAGACACATTTGCAAGTTTTCCACAAGAAAAATATTCTTTCTCCATTAATTGATCAGAGATATAGATATGAAAAAAAAAAAAGTTACAGAAACTTGATGTTTTTTTTGTCTTTGCAGTACTTATAGACAGATTTATTTCAGGTATCAATGTCTTTCTAAACCAAAAACATTCACAGTGAAACTTGAGTTAAAAATACCCACAACAAATCAATTACCACTTTTCAGTATTCTCCACAATAACATCTAAACTCTAAATATTTTATCTGTGACATTGAGCGTGAGTCACAAAGATTACTTTGGTGCTGTATAACTACTGATTTTGAAGGCAAACCACATCCTCAATTAGAGAGATGTGAGATTTTTTCTTTTATTAGCCTTTCCTTAGACAAGGCTTTCTGCAGCCATCTGAACCCACCCAGTTGCTTTGGTGGGGGCTGGCAGAGGCACTGTACTTAAGATTTTATAAGCTGTACTGTAGTTAGACACCAAATGTCCATAACCAAAGTAATTTATTTTATTGTAGCTGTTGATATTTCCCAACTTGAATGTGCTTAAATTATTTGCTCATTTATTTGATTATTTCAGTTCTAGATGACCACAAAAAATTTCAATTCCCTTATAAAACAGTTAGACACCAGAGAAAAAATGCATATATAGGAAAGATGGTTTCAATCCTACAATTAGACAAAAGGAGTAAGGAGATATGCAATACACAAATGAATGAAGTATAGGAACACTGTGAGTGTGCTGGCAGCTCTAACTTTTAGTCTTTTGGTGTTGTTTTAAAATATATGATGAATTTTTTATAACTATTCAGTGCTTTTTCACATAGGTTTTCATGATATTTGCTATGTGTCATTCTCCTTTCCAAAAGACTGATTTGCCTTTGTCTATTTTTAAATGTAGAGAAAGAGAAGCCTGGAAAATTTACATCAAATGCTGAAAAGTTTAAGGAAGTTGTGGTATGAGAGAATAAAGGTGGCACTGGAATGCAGACTACAGTGGTATTGCACAGCTGCTACCCACCAAATGTCTAATACAGCATGAGCAGTGAAAAAACATGGAACACTTCTAGTTGTCTCTTTTTTCACAGAATAATGCAACAATACTGCTGACAGGTTTCATTCCTATTCTGTAAGTGACTTAAATATTTTTGCACATCTCCTGTTTTCCTTAGTGGCCACTACTGTTCCTACAACATGCAGGAGAAAGTCACCAGAGGGTAAATCTAACATTTAACTATATTTCTTTGGCATATTTTTCACATACTGTGAAAAGCTGAATCCATGTTTGCAGAAGTAATGGCATCCCAAGAGAGAAGAAGCTCTGTTTTAACTGCTGCCTTGCAAGCTCCCCTTGTTTCACAATATACAGTAGGTATTAAGTAAATGTTTGCACAAATTAGAGCTGATTTAAGTGCAACAAAGTAAAAAAAAAAAAAAAAAAAAAGAAAATTAAATGCAAACATTGAACTTTCTAGTACATCAGATGATTGATGAAAAATTAAGCTGTATACAAAATTGACCTTAAGGCCTTCAACATTCTGATTTGACAAAACTGTATAGTTTTCCTTTAGATATTTTTCTCACTAAACTTGTTCTTTTTTTCTAGTGTTTCCACTGCCTGACAGGAGAGTCAAAAATTTAATTCATTCACCGAATATAGTGTTCATACACAGTCACAGAGAGGATTTATTTATTTTTTTTTTTTTTAACACACTCTGGTGAGTAGTTTTGTTGGCCAGGCAATGTTGTAAGATAGAGTTGTTCTATGGATGTTTGTATTGCAACCATTCAGCATGCATGTCTGTGTTCATGCTTCAGCATGACACTATAGACATTTCATTATTTTTGCATTTATTTTTTCTCTCTGTTGTCTTTCCTCACGTTTTGGAATCTTTTGAAATTGGTGTATACTGAATTGCCACATCAGGGAGGCTGGCCTAGAGGGGATCCCATCCTAAAGAGACCAAGTAACTTTCAGTTTGATTGGCCATGATTAGAGTTTCAGAGGTTGGAGAAAACTGTTTTTAACAGACTTATAGAGGACAGAGAATCAGTCTATTATCACTGCCTGCTCCTCTGGAAACTTTAAAGTATGTGAAGACTTAGTACCTTCATGAACGTTTGAGCCAGTCAGAATCACTGGGGAAATGAAGACTTGGTATGTATTTTGCATCTCTGCAAAAGAATCCTATGTTGCTTGATTTTTTTTTTTTATTCCTCATCTCCTCATCTATCTTTTTACTTCATCTCTATGTCTGTTCTGCTAAGAAAAGAGGCCAGAAAATGAATGATCTCTAGCCATGAGTTTAAGTGGCATATCTCCACACAGATCAAAGATAACAGCTCCCAAAGCAGAGTTGCCAAGTGTTCAAAGTATAACACTTAGAACTGGGCCCCTCCAGGTCCATGTCCAGTCTGCATTCTGGTATTGTTTCTTGTGTCCTCGTGTTTATCCTTCCTTAGAAGAGGGTATTCTTTTCTGCTGTTTTCTTCTTTCAACTCTCCTGCCCTGCCAGTCTTGTTTATAAGCTCATAAGTGCTTCCCAGAATTAGCTTTCTCTGTCCAGTGAGGAGCTTCATCACATTCACCACAGTCAGACAGCCCTTCCCTTGCCCTCCTGCATGTTGTGTTCTTCAAAATTGCCTCCATCTAGCTTATCTTGTCACTAAATGAAGTTCAATGTGAATAAAACACTCCTTGTTACAAGGTCAGCTTTTTATCAGTTCCTTCACTGACAGTTTATTTGGCCAGATGGTTTTGGGGTCTACAACACTATCTGAATATCAATGCCTCTCCCTCATTCTGTAGAAGCATGCTTGTAACTTATATGTTTCAAATAATTTAGGTATACCTTTTGCATACAATGAGGGATATGGTGTTATGGCCTTACTCCATGGTCCCTTTTATTTAGCAGTGGAGACATAGTCCTCATATGATGTTAACATTCACTTAAGTTTACATCATGCCTAACACAATAGTACTTGATTGCTAGAGACCTCTCCATGCTCTTAAAATAAGAATTATTATTAAATCATTATCATCCTTGCTAATGAGATGATAATAAATACTCCTCTCCTAGAAGAGCTTTCCTTGTGATAGTCTGTTTTCCTAATCTCAAGGTTCCCTGATTCCTCTTAACTTCAATAGATGAAATGCCATTGTGATTCTTTCCTGTATTAATGAATATTTCTGTAATTTCTACAAATCATTCCTACTTCAATGATTAGCCTCGACGATCTTAAAGGTCTTTTTCAATCCAGTCAGTTCTGTGATTCTATGAAATATGGACTTTGAACTCAAAAAATCCAACTAAAATTGTTGGGATCCAGAGGGGACGGAGAAAGATATTTTTCTTGGCCATGCCATGGTAGTGTATGGAAGTTGTTTCAAGATCTACTTTAAAAATGCCCTGACTGTATGCACTGAAAATAATAACGTGAGATAGGATGAGCCATTTTTAGCTGATTATGAAGTTGTAGAAAATATCTTCAAATCAAGTTTCTTATTCTCTCTTGCCACTAAATAAAAATACAGGAATATCTTGTATCTAGCATAAAAAAATTGCTATGTCAGACTTCTGATTACTTAAAGTAAAATACCTGTCTGGTTCCAGTTCTGCATACATGTGACAGATATCAATAACATTTCCAAACAAGTCAGATCCTTCCTGAAATCTGCAGTATGTAACAACAGTCTTTTTTATAATTTTTATGAGCACAGAGTGGAGTTTCTGATGTAGTATTTAAGACCTCCAAGGCTTAGCTTGAAGGGCTTGGCAAGAAACTCGACTTGCAAGCTCCTTGGACCAAAGAGCAGTAGTTTTAAGAAATATATATGCTTCACAGCTATACTCGAGGGAGCTCTAGGCTGCAAACTTTCCTGTTAAACTCACTGCTATTGAAAGGTTGCAGTTTTCATATTGACTACTACAGGCTTCTCAGTTACTCTTACAATGGATCCTATTGCTCCACTGAGGCAATAGCTGGTTCACAGAAATTTCAAAAGTTCTATAGACAAAATTTCTGGAGGACTCAATTTGTATAAGAAAAATAAACTTCTAACAATTAGGTATAATTCTTTTCTCCCTGAATCTCCCAGAAGATCTCTCTGGATCACTGCTACTTCTGTGCACTTGTAATCCTACTGCTGCATTTTTAAAACATATTAAAAATTGTCTGCATTATTTTGTATAGATAAATAAATAATGGATAAAAATGAGTTTTCCTCTTTAAAAATCAAATATTCTTTGGGTCGTATTATTAACCCCTGTGTAGTATTAAATGTCAAGTCAATGGGAGTGTTACCAGATCACTCCCAGACCTGACATTAAAGAGGTAGAGTTATCAATAAATATTCTATTAATATTAATATATTAGTATTTACTAATATTAATAATCTAGTAATTTCAGCAAGATTTTAGTCTTTGCCTGCGTGTGTTGGGGGGGCAGTAGGTGATTTTAGGACAAATTGTTATTAAAGGGATTGTAAGTGAACAACACTCAGTTAAGGGTTAAAAGTGCATGTGATTGACTGCTTGTTAAACCTGTGAAAGGGCACATACAGTTTTTGGTATCTATATAGAACAGACTTGAGAGGCAACCTTAAAAACCTGTGTAAATCCTGCTAAGTAGGGATTTGTGATATTAACAAATGAGTTTCCAACAGTTGTCCCAGGGTCTATTTATATGGTGCCATGAATGGCCTTGGGCAAGGGATAATTACTCCTTCAGTAGTCCTCCTCAGGTCCAAATGAGTTGCTGAGGACCATTGGGAAGGCTTCCTACAGTTAACTGGGAGATTGGTGACACCATGTTCTGCAGAAGTGATCTTAGTCAGGGCTGGGCTTTAACTCTGTTTCCTGTGGCAGAGTCTAGCACTCCTTAGGTTTCTGGGAATTTAAAAAAGGCCTTACTCCCTGAAGAGTGTGAAGTTTGCCAGGTCTACCTCACTTTAATCAGGCTTGACATGGTAGAAGTGGTGGCTCATCCTGTGCAGTGTTCAGCAGAAGTGGCAGAATGCAGCTGTGAGGTTACAGCAGAAGCAAGGGGCTAGAGGGCTTATACAGCTGCTGCTAGATATTCTCATGTTGAAATGGCCAGAGGCTGATGGCAGTGTCCTCATAGCTAGCACAGACCATACACAAGTGCCTCAGCTATTACTGTAGTGCTGGGTTACAAGGATGATTGAAGTAGTTAAGAAGAGAGTTAACACTGGTTGTCAGATAACATCAACATTGTATCACAAGGCAAAATTTTTCGAAGAACTGAAAATCTGTAATTCACAAAAACTGGTCTTTGCACAGAGCACCTTGAGAGAAGGGCTAACATTCATGGAGCTGTGGTGTTGCCTGGGCATACGTTTACAAGGTGTGCATTTGTCAATGATTACAACCAGCAGATGTCACAGGTTGCAAGTCTGCTTTTTCCCTGGGGAAAAAAAAAATAGAGAAAGGTGATATAATTGTTTTATAAGCATCCGAGTAAAGGCTCTATAAGCATATTCTGGAATTTAAATTTTGTGGCATAGACAGGAAGACAGGAGGTATAGGGTAGATGAGAAGTATAGGGTAAATATTTAAATGCAGTATACTCTTGTATCAGTGCATCACTGACTACCAATAACCATGCAGCACATATTGAAGTAGTGTAAGATCCCTTACGTCCCTTTAGAAAGACCAAGAAAAAAAGTACAATAAAAGTCATACATAAATAAATTAATACCCTGTCTCCTCATGGAAGGTAACAAAGGTGTTCTTCCATCTTTGCAGAAGATAAAACTGTATCCCTTGCCCAATCTGCTAGGATAAACAGACATAAGCATATAATACACTTGGAGGATATGAAATACTTTTTCTGATATCTCTTCCTCAGTATGGTTATGGTTAACTACCTGGCCATCTTGGAAGGATAGATTTTCAGAGGGAGAAGTGGTACTAAGAATCAGGCTCATATTAAAAAAGCTGATGGCTCAATAACATAAAAACAAGGAAGGTTTTAACTTACAGAATACAAGGAGAAATATAGAAATAAGAAATAAATTTGGCAATCTTCTGAAATGTAAGTTCCAAAATGTCCTGACACAGAGATATTTATTGTTATGTTTGAGATTATGGGCTCAGTCCTGCAATTAGCTATAGACCTTGTCCCAATCTATAAGTTTAAAGCTGTGAATACTTTTATTATTTGCAAAACTAAAATACTTTTCCTCACCATGCCAGAATGCTAACATTTCACCTAATGCTTTGCATAAGTTCCTCTGATTCATCAAGAAACTGCAATTAGTTGGCAACAGCAAGTTTTAAAGCACCCATCTCCAGGTTCCCAGAAGGACTGAATACATATCTGTTTAGTTTTATTAAAAGACCTTTGTCATTAAGAAGCTTTTTTTTCTTGTTCCCATGACTGGTGACATAATACCAGTTTAATTATGAGAAAATATGCAGTGCAGCGTGTCCTCTTTTTTTCCCCTTGGTATGTGAATTACAGCAGACTTCATAGGTGATCTTTTCTGAAGCTTTATGATTCATACATGGTGCTGTAACCATGACTCCCAACATCAAGTTCAAAAGCAGTAATTTAGAATTAGTGACTCTCTACAGCAGGCAGACCTGCAAGTGTCTACATCCCAATTAGCAGGGGCTGATCTTTGACTTGCTCATTTATTAAAGCTGTAGGACTGTAACAGGAAACCAGTGAAGAAAACGCAGGATGTCTTGGTATA
Source organism: Antrostomus carolinensis (assembly GCF_000700745.2). NCBI lineage: Eukaryota > Metazoa > Chordata > Aves > Caprimulgiformes > Caprimulgidae > Antrostomus > Antrostomus carolinensis. The sequence goes on from NW_010312851.1 coordinate 36,996, forward strand.
CCTGTTTTAACTATCAAACTGTAATCCTGAGTTTCTCTCATCATTATTCCTGTCTGACAAGGTGTTAATTTTCAGAAACCAGTTTGCATTCCCTCTTGCTGGCTGGATATAAATTGCTCCAGGGATTGCTTTTGATTTGCATTCTCCTATTAATGCTACCATTAGCCTTGATAGCTTTGTTGAGAAGGTTACAGAAAGTAATAAGTATATTCATCTGGGACCTTGTGCTTTCTTGTTTGGCTTATTTTGAACAGATTTTTCACTGTTGAGAAGAATTAAATGAAATACTGCTTCAGCCTTTACTTGGAAGGCAGTTTGCTTCCCTCCTGGAAAAGCTCAATGTCCTCCTGTGATCTTTGCCCTGTCACTAATTATTTCTTAGCATTTATAACTTGTCCTCCCTCTAGTTTAGATTAAAAAAAAAAAAAACAAAAACCTGTGATTGAAAAAGATACAATGCAACTGTTGTTTTATGTCAATTCATTAATTGTCTTTGTCTCTGATTTGGTTAAGACAAAATCTGGGAATTGAGAGTTAGAAGTGATGCATATTGAATATTATAAAGAGGTAAGGTAGATTATTTCTCAATTTAGGATTATGATAGTAATTACCAGTGTTATTTCTGAACAAATCAAGAGGAAGTTGCTCAAAGATGTGGAAAACATATTACAAACACTATCTACAGATTCCTCTAAGAAGCAACATAGCAGAAACTAAATACTTTGAGTACGTGATGACTACAAGAAAATTAAAATAGATCTTTCAGTACTGTGGGTAGAGAAACTGTTTAAACAACTACAGAGCAGGAACAAGAAACAGTAAATGATGGTGAAGAGAGAAAGTTTTTTCTGCCTTTTATGGCAATGTTGGCATGGGGAGGATGAAAGTGTGCATTGAAAAAGGAATGAAGAAAGAGAATAGGTATGAGAAAGGTGAGAAAACAAGGGACTGCTTGCAGAGGCTGAGGAAACTTTGCCAGCAGGGACGTGCTCACTTGGACAGAAGAAAGCAGAGGGAGGTAGATTGTGTCTTTGAGTCTACCCAATGCTCCCCAGGAGTCAGATGTTGCCATGTTAGAAGGAGCAGAGTACATGATGTAGAACTGCACGTGGACAGAAAGGAAAAGAGAAAGAGGGAAAGACTCCCACAAAATAAATATAACAAAGGTATGTTTACTATGCTCCAAAATGGCTGCACTTAATTCCTACCTTAAGACAGGTGTTGCCAAGTCACTTAATTTGTCTGTGCTTTGTCTTCTGTAAAATAGTCCTGCTTCGTCTGTTACCTATCTTGTTTGTAAATAAAAATCATAGTGGTTTGAGGAAGGACTTTCACTGGTGCATAATAGGTTTTCTCCATATAGTATTCCCAAGCTGTGGTCTTAGTCCACTCCAGAGTGGGGCCTGTCTTTTACTATAGCCCACACGCTCTCTAAATATATACACACAGTACGTAGCCTAACACAAAGTAATCTGTTGGCTCTGAAGACAGTGATAATAATAATAATAGAGATAAGGCTGAAAATTATAATAATTGTCAATGATTTACAGATAGATCTGTAAGTTAGATATAATTGATTCTGTAAGTGAATGAGAGCTATATTTACCCAGTAAATATGTGGTTTTAATGCAGTTGCTGAAAAAAAGATATTTGCATCAGAGAAAACATGAACATTTTAGGAGTTACACTAATGGTTTCTTCCCCAGCTCACAACACAGAGGGCATATTTAGCTGGGCAAGGCTGCACAGTTTCTGCCTTTGCTCTGCTGATTTTAGGAATGAGCATATTTGACTTAATTTTCCATCCTTTTCAGCCCAACTCTCACAAACATTACTTTCAATTAGGAAGAAAACTAAAACCAGTTTAAAACAAATGACAAAAGGAAGAATCCACAATGAACAAAGTTGCTTGCTCACCACTGTAATGGTCATCCCACTTCCTCAGATTATCTCAAGAGAATAATGGTAACTACTGTTTTTTCAGCTTATCTCAAGTCTCCGCAGTGAGTCTCAATTTTCTAAGTATGTACGTTTTAAAACAGCTTTCCTTGTAAATGCAAATGATGTAGGAATGGGCTCTTAATGGCTTATTTTTATGTCCAGTATTAACTTAAGTGTGAGTCATTTACTCAGCCTTCTGTTGCCTATAACAGAAGAATCAAACAGTTACTATTATTATTATTATATTGCCCCATGCAAGTGCCAGGTTATTCAGTGTGTCTCATTTTGTGCTGACTCCCCCAGCACATGCATTTTTTTTATGCCTGCTGTGTGCTGAGTTAACTGTGGATTTTTAGTTGCCCCTGATTTCACAAGTGCATCTCAGCATAAATATTATAATTTAGATTTGTTTTTATAACAACTGTGCTCAGATGTCTAAAAGTGACCTCAACATGTGCTTCTTGAAAATTGCATTGGATATGAACTCACCCTAGGAGGATATTTGGGACAAATATGCCCTACTAGTCAGTTGAGTCCTTTTGAAGTTAGTTTAAAATAAATATCAAGCCTTTTCTTTTTAATGTTAAATTACTCTAGCATCTGTCACTGGGTTTGTACCTTTATCTTCTGCTGTGCAGTCAAAGTACTCTATTTATTATTTCCTGCTACAGCTGATCCCATATACTCTCCATCTATGTGTTATCAGTGCCTCACATCTTCTAGCAGGTGCTGAAATTTGTTCTGTAAATGTTAACAGAAACAGCAGCAGAAATTTGAACATTCACTCACAAATGTCCTCAGAAAACCAGCAGCTGAAAAAACCCAACAAAAAGCTCCTGCCAGAAACTATTTGATCATAAACCTCTCAAGCAGAAAATTGGCAATCACTGCAGAAACAATTCCTCAGGAAAGTATTCAACTTTCAAATAACCCTGAAACACAACTCAATATCATTTGGTTTCCAGTGAGGGAATCTAGCAGTCCATCCCTGCACCAGAACCCAGTGCAAGGTAAAGGCCTGCTTGCTGTTCCAACAGTCCCTGGAAATGATATCTTGTAGGAAGAAAGAATGCAAGAAGTCCTTTTTATTATAGGGATGATGATTCTGTACATGTGCTGACTCACACAGAAGTGAGGGAATCCCAGAAATTCTTGGCTGATTCCTGTAAAAGCCCTAAGGTTTATGTAAATCCCTCGATGGATTTACAGAAAGCAAAATGTATAAAATAGACACCATTAAGATCTGATAATTTCAAATTCTTCCTTGAACACTCCCCAGGTGTGTCTGGGAGATGGTAAACAACAGAAGTGGCTGCATATGTGTGTCCACTGGATTTGAAGTACAAGATAGATGTAGTGTTAGCTAGCACATACAGAGCAGAAGATGAAAGGGGAAAATGGCTGGTTTGGGAATAAGCTAGGAGTGAAGCAGGAGGCTTCCTGCAGGTTGTTAATTATTGTTCCAGTTCTCTCAGGTGCAGTATACAGGGAAACAGAAATAGAGGTGGTTTCCTGTGCTCTGGTATGTCTTCATCCACAAACACAAAAGGGTCTATATGAAGCAATAAAAACTACTTTCCACACAAATCCAAGAGTTTCAGTGGGAAGGTCTGCAAACAAGGAGACTGAACTGTGAGCATACCATTAACATGGGAAACACCTCTTGTTGCTCAGTTGAGGAAAAAGTTTTACTAAGTTGAAAATGTAGTAAGAAGTTTTTGGTTTGTGAATATAAGTAAAGAATAGAGGGAGGTGGTATACTTATCCAGTATGCTGAGGTTTTATAAGGGGAAAACATAAACTTTAAGATAGCATTAAGTAGACTTAAATGTAAGATTATGGTATGTGTAAACCAAGCAGTGTATAATTTTTACAAAGTTCAGTGTATTCAATTTTTGTTCTACCACCTTATCTCCTTCAACATGTATTTCTCTCAATTCCTTTCATTAATAAGCTTTGGGGGACAAATTAAGTTTCATAATTGTAGACTAATTTTAAAAATGCCTAAGTCTATTAAAGAATGTTTTGGAAAGGCTTAGTTTACACTCTAGAACGATCAACATTAGCAGAGGCATGAAAAGAAAAAAAATCATTTTCAGTTTATCACATTGTTTTCATGGCATTGGCTCCCAATTTTGACCAACAAGAGAAACTGGGAAGGATTGAACTTTACTCAACTCAGTTGAGTTAGCTCAACTCCCAAATACATACATATTTCTCTTCTGTAGAAATGCAGTCAATCTGTGGATTGCCTCAAGTCCTGTCTTCTGTGCAAATGCACTTCAGCAAAGCTGATTTTTCAGGATATGTGTTGATATGTGACTGTGCATTAGATGTCAGAGATTAAGCCCTCAAGGTTATTTGTGTGTATATATTTGTATAGAAGAGGAATGAAGTGTGACAACTGCAGGTGACAAGACTAAGGTAATCTTTCACATGTATATTTTTCTGCCTCAGGTAATAACAGTAGTAGAAATTAAAAAAAAAAAAAAGTAGGCGTGGGGCAAAGTGTTTTAATTTCACAGTGCATAATATACAGCTAGGGATAGTAATAAGGGAAATACAAAAGGGATTAAATATCTTTTGAATATCTGAAAACTAGACCATAATAGAAAAGATTTAATAATTAGTATTTCAACTTTAATGTACATCAGTGTAGGACATTCCAGTAAACTTTCTAGCTTCCAGCTTCCTGGAGATGCTGCATATAAGTAAGTTTATATTTGGGTATTATTTAAATGATCCACTGATTATAGTATACAGTTTATAGACTGAAAAAACAGTAGAAGCGTTCAAATCTTTTAGTAATTTTTAAAATTAGGGGGAAAGTACATAGTATTTATGACGACTGGAACATAACAAGGTAGGAGTTTATGATATATTCTTGACTAACTCAAGGTCTGAACTATTCATAAATCACTTGCCAGCAGAAATGTATTTTTATTTCACTCTTGGTGGGAAAAAAATTGCTATAGAGCTTATAACACCGTTTACATTGATCATATAAGGTACATTCTTAGTCCTACCTATATTTAATAAAAACAGTGTATGACTAGGGAAACTGAGGCAGAAAGGCTAACTAGCTTATTTTGAGGAAACATTTTATTTCTTCTCTCACTTGGGTGGATCTCAGAAAAAAGAGGAAAGTCTATGAGCTTTGGAATGAGGGACAGGCATCTCAGGAGGACTACAAGGATAAAGTGAGGTCTTGCAGAGAAAAAATCAGAAGGGCTAAAGCCCAACTGGAAGTTTATTTGGCCAGTGTCTGTGAAGGAGAACAAAATATGTTTCTATAAATATGTTAACAAGAGGAAAGCCAAGGAGAATCTCCAACCGTTATTGGATGCAGATGGAACAATAGTGACAAGGGATGGGGATAAGGCCGAGGTACTTAATGCCTTCTTTGCCTCAGTCTTTAATAGTAAGGCCAGCTGTTCTCCAGGTATCCAGCCCCCTGAGCCAGAAGACAAGGGCATGGAGCAGAACAAAGCTCCCATGATCCAGGAGGTAATGGTTAGAGACCTGCTTGGCCAATTAGATATTCACAAGTCTATGGGGCTGGATGGGCTCCACCCGAGGATATTGAGGGAGATGGCAGAGGTGCTCGCCAAACCCATTTCCATCATCTACCAACAGTCCTGGCTGACTGGGGAGGTTCCACTTGATTGGAGGCTGGCAAATGTTACGCCCATCTATAAGAAGGGCTGGAGGGAGGATCTGGGGAACTACAGGCCTGTCAATCTGACCTTGGTGCCAGGGAAGGTCACGGAGCAGATCATCCTGAGTGCCATCGCACAGCACACACAGGCCAACCTGGTAATCAGGCCCAGTCAACATGGGTTTATGAAAGGCGGGTCCTGCATGACTAACCGGATCTCCTTCTATGACAAGGTGACCTGCTTAGTGGACGAGGGAAAGGCTGTGGATGTGGTGTACCTGGGCTTTAGTGAAGCCTTTGACTCTGTTTTCCACAGCATTCTGCTTGAGAAACTGTCCAACGGCCTGGACAGGCACACTGTCTGCTGGGTAAAAAACTGGCTGGATGGC
>NW_010312851.1:43877-48619 GCF_000700745.2 Antrostomus carolinensis
AGAAGGACATTGAGGTGCTGGAGAGTGTCCAGAGAAGGGCAACAAAGCTGGTGAAGGGGCTGGAGAGCAAGCTTTATGAGAAGCAGCTGAGGGAACTGGGATTGTTTAGTCTGGAGAAGAGGAGGCTGAGGGGTGACCTAATTGCTCTCTACAACTACCTGAAAGGAGGTTGTAGGGAGGCAGATGTGTGTCTTTTCTCCCAGGTAACAAGTGATAGAACAAGAGGCCATGGCCTCAAGTTGTGCCAGGGGAGGTACAGATTGGATGTCGGGAAAATTTTTTTCACTGAAAGGGTTATCAGGCAATGCAATGGCCTGCCTATGGAGGTGGTTGAGTCACCATCCTTGGAGATATTTAAAAGATGGCTAGATGGGGTGCTTGAAGATATGGTTTAGTAGTAGATAGGTACGGTTGGACTTGATGATCTCAAAGGTCTTTTCCAACCAGGCGATTCTATGATTCATTTAACTGTCAGTTTAATTTAATAATAAGAAATATTTTACAGCCCAGTCAAGCACATTTCCAACTTCTCACTCCTCAAATACTCTCACTGTTTTTATGAGTTGTCTAGTGGCCACTGTGGTATTATTTTATTTTTTTTAGAATTATTGTTACTGGTATTGTGTTACTTTTACAATAAGTATTATAAGAGAGGAGGAGACATTCTGACAGATCTTGGAGACAAGCTTTCCCTGATTCTTCCCTTACCAGGAGCTTTTAAACCCATAAACGTCACATAAACATTTATTTAAAAGAAAATTAAATTACAGCGATTATGTTGAAAATTGACATTATTACTTAGGCACTGACATATTAATTATGGTGAAACAGTCCAATATTTTCTTTCATGTAGCTGCAGGATGTAAATGCCCAAGGCAAGTATCTAAGACAGTTCAGATGAATTACGTTTGGGCAGTGCTTGTATTTTTTTCCCCGTTGATTATAACAGGAGTTGGAGATGATTAGTTTAGATTCAGAGACTTAATTTCTTGACATCTTGATCTATGAAAGATGAATCCTGGCATCTGCTGGTGTTACCAGTGGCAACATTTTGTACCATTCCTTTTAACTACCCTGCACAAAATCACTTTGTGGCAGACCTCTTTTTCTTCTATATTTTTGTTAGATGGCTTGGCAGTGTGTGAATATTCACTTTGCAGTCCTAACAACAGTAATTATTAGCTGTGACTCCAAAGACAGCTTCTGAAAATCATCAACGACTATTTTGTTCAAAGGCTTATAAACGAGATATTTTCATATATTTTGTCACTCCCTTCTGGATTAGTGCAGTACTCCTGCTGGCACTGGGTCATTTGGCAGCACCATTTGATGCTCGGCTACACTCGCTATTCACCATTAATACAGGTGGTTTCACAGGTTTCAGGTCTGGCCTGTTCTCTGTTTCCTTATTGCTCAGTGACCATGAGCTTAAATATCCATGAATCAATGAGAGCATTTTCTTCAACTGGTGATGTACTCAGTGCAAGGACTGTCACTCTGATTTGCTTTCCTGAAGTATTAACCTTCTATAGTTGCCCTGGCTTAGGGACAGCCATCAACCAGATGTGATTTTTCAATCCTGTCAACTAACTTTTCTTTCCTTGGAAAGCCAAGCACTGCTTACTAAAATATGGTTGCTGGTTTATTTTGTATAATTTCTCTAAATTCTTGTGGGATCCCTGAAATTGTGTATTGTATACTCTAGTTCTCGCCTCAAATCTTAATTCCGATTGAGTGTGTTCCCTGACATGGCATGGGCTCAGAAAGCCACAAGTGCTGATGTTCCTTCTTGTTCTCTGATTTTGGTTGTGGCTCAAGATTTGGTTTAGGGTGACAAACAGGAAGGTCAAGTACTATGTTTACCTAATCATCATTTAGGTGAATTCAGGAATGAAATATGTTTTGAATCCTTTGAAATATCTTTCATCATATTTAAATTATGTTCTATGAACAGCTCTGCCAACCAACCAATGAACAGAGGTAGAGAACAATGAAGTTACACTGGTTAAACTGAAGGTCACTAGGGTTTCTGGCCAAAGCTCTAAATGAATTTAACCTTTTTCATATTGATTTTTGTGTCCAAACACATCATAACATCCTTGTTTCATAAACGCCTACAAACAAAACTAGTACAGGAGTTAACGATGAACCTTGTTGAAAGATGCGCTGGTACTGTGCATCTGATAGCCTGCAGCTTAAAAGGAAGTAGCATAAAGTGACGTTGCACTGCTTTGTCTTTGTGCCCTTCCAGTGGTGGCGTGTCTCGTGGCTGCCCTGTTTCTGTTAGAAACATTTAGTTACAGCAGCTACAACAACACCTGGAATATCTGAAATGGTGCCTGTTGCAGTCTAACCTTAACATATTCCTCTGAAATTCTTAAATGCCTTTTCAACATTATTCCTTAGCAGAAAGAGGCCTGTCCAGGGCAAGGGTGTAGGAATTTGAACAGAGATAATGATGCGATACAGCTCAATACTTTATAGTTGCTTTGGGCTGTTTACATAGTATGAATGCAGCCTGTTTGCGGTCTACTGCCCCTCACAGTATACAGGTGATGCAGAGCACATTTATATTATACATTCTGCATTCTTTCCTTGTTTTGTCATTTAAAAAATATTTTTATTGTTACTTTTCATTTTTAGTTCTTAGGAGGACCAATCATTAAATGGATTTCACATGAAGCCTCTGTCAATAGAAAATGAAGAAATCAGGAGTTCTATTTGCAGAGATAGTTAACACGCCTAAGGGGAAACTATTTTTTTTTTCTCAGGTTCTTACTTTTCTACCTTTTTCTGTCTGTCCACAGGAAATCCACTGATACATGTTTGGTTATTTGAGTACTATGAACATTTGTCTGCTTGTCTTTGGTCTGCTCTGAAAACAAAAAAAAACCCTATTCAGCATGTTCCGAGTGCACCAAAATCAGAGAGTGCTGCAGGTAGATTTGGAATATTTAAGACGCATATTAAAGATGTGCATATAAATAGTTACCCAAACCTCTCATTTTGGTTATCTTTTAGAAAGCATCTTTTATGGTTTCTTACTCAGTATCTGTTCGAAAGTAAATCCAGGTGAAAGTGGACCAGGTTATTTTTGAGATAAATTTCCTGTGAGATGGTGTATTTTACTGGTGGTATCTTGCTGTGAAGGGAATTGTAGGAAAAAAACAGATAACTTGTTCAGGCAGGCAAACCATTGAGATCTGTCTTGAAATCTTTAGCAAAGCAGAATATGCTGGAAAGTGTGAATTGAAGTAATTTAAAAGTGTTAGTTTACAGAAAGCTGCTGTTTAATTTATGGAGACTTTGAAGGGGATGAGAAAGAATGGCCTCACAAGACCCAATATGGTAAAGCTGGCTGACTCCAAGGAGTCCAAAAAAATACCCAGGAAGGTACAGGAAATGAAACGCATTCACTAAACCCACACTGCCAAAGAACCCGTAAGGAGTGAGAGATGAAAAAGGAGAAAGAAAGAACAAGGTTTAGGGATCATAGGAAGTAAATGCTGTGTGAAATCTGCAGCAATGAGGCAGCAATGGGAAACAATGAAGTCAAAAGACAAGGAAAATCTGACCCTGTGTGTAATATTTTAAAAAGAGATATATCTACAACACCGGAATAATTCAAAATACACACAAGTGATTGTGGATGATACCTGATACTTGAAAAATCTTTATCTTTTTTACTGTGTTTGGTAGTTGCCTTTTAGAAAGCAAATTGCAGATGTGGCTGTTTTTTCAGGCATACTTTGCTGTACTGTGTTCTTGACGTAAAGCAGCTTTCTGACTGCTGCCAAAAAGCAGATAAGGACTTACCTGGAACTCATAATCTAGAGAGCCAAACAGGGAACGTTGCTGTGCACTGTGAGTGATGTCCTCTCATTTTCTCACAATACCCTGGAGATAGGCTGCTCCATCTGGGAAATGGAAGACTGGCTTTTCAAAGGACACAGGGAAATTAGCTGGATGCAAGATGCATTAAGATGATGGTACCCCCATATTTAACATACTTTTCCCACATCCTGTGAAAAGATAAGTTTTCCTGGTTTCTAAATTTGATTTCTAACTTTTCCTCTGTAGTGTCACAGCTTTCTAACATTTCTGTACAAACTCAAATGGATGAATAATACCAAAATATTACATTAAATGCTGAAATATTTAGGAATGTGGTAATGTCTTTGTCTTCTCGGGTGTAGGGTAACTTACATCAGGACACTACTGTAGACATGGACATGGAGTAAGCATGTAGAACAGGGTAGTGAGACCCCGTGGGCAAGCTACAGCTCAAAGCCAACCAGTCCGGTTTAATACAACCGGCTGTTAAAAAGACCCCTCTGTCTCCACTCCCTGCTCCCAGGAACTATGTACCTCCTGTGTCTGGCTTAGCAGAGAGCTTCCTTCCTTTCTTTATCAGTGTAGTCATGGACTTGAAAGTCCCATACTGCACCCCATCCCTGCATTGCCCCTGGAAGGAGTCCTCGCCCTGAGAAGGCAGGAGCGACAGAAACAACGTGTAATTCCCTGTCTCCCTGTGCTGCTGCGGGGGAGGAGGTGGAAATCAGGAGAGAAGTTAAACCTGGGAAGAAGGGAAGGGTGGCGGAAGCTGTTCTAAGATTTGATTTCTCATTATCCTTTTGTTGGATTGATAATAAATTAAAATTCATTTTTTCCCCCAAGTTGAGTCTGTTTTGCCGGTGCCAGTAATTGGCAGATGATCTCTCTCTGTCCTTATTTCAACCCAC
>NW_010312852.1:0-32308 GCF_000700745.2 Antrostomus carolinensis
CCCCTAATGACCCCCTTATCCTCTATATGCCTTGAGATGAGATGGCACCAAGGATAAGTCGTTCCATCACCTTCCCAGGGATGGAGGTGAGACTGACCTGTCTGTAGTTACCCGGGTCCTCCTTCTTGCCCTTTTTGAAGATTGGAGTGACATTTGCTTTCCTCCAGTCTTCAGGCACCTCTCCTGTTTCCCATGACTTAGCAAAGATGATGGAGAGTGGTCTAGCTATGACTTCAGCCAGCTCCTTCAACACCCACGGGTGCATCCCATCTGGACCCATAGATTTATGGATGTCCAGATTGCTTAATTGGTCCCTAACCCAGTCCTCATCCACCAAGGCAAACTCCTCTATTGTCCTGACTTCCTCTGGGGCCTCAGGTGTACAGGGGTCCTCAGGACAGCTTCCAGCAGAGTAGATAGAGACAAAGAAGGCATTCAGTAACTCTTCCTTCTCTGTATCTTCTGTCACCAGGGCACCCACCTCATTCATCAGTGGGCCCACATTGCCTCTGATGTTAGTTTTATCTGCCATGTATTTGAAGAAGCTCTTTCTGTTGTCCTTGACCCCTCTGGCAAGGTTTAATTCTAAGGAGGCCTTAGCTTTCCTAGTTGCCTCCCTACATCCTCTGACAACAGCCTTATATTCTTCCCAAGTGGCCATGATCATGGATCCTTCCATGATCTGTAAACTCTCCTCTTCCACTTGAGTTTGCCCAGCAGTTCCCTGTTTAACCAAGCAGGTCTTCTGGCTCCCTTCCTTGACTTCCTACACATTGGGATGCTCTGATCTTGAGGTTGGAAGAAGCTGTCCCTGAATGTTAACCAGCTATCTTGGGCTCCTTTGCCTTCAAGTACCCTTCAATATCATATCAGGTTTAAACTCTGTGTACATAAATAATTTTTCCTTCTTCCTGACCTTGTCCAGTCTAATCCCATCAGATACTCCTACCCTCTCAGCCTTTATTCCTGTTATTCCCTATGGCTGTAGTACTCTGCCTGCTGTGGACCTACATTTGGTAATTCAGGCCCCATGTTGCATATATACGTGTGATACGCCAACAAAATCAATGAGCCAAGCCATACCCTCTAATGATTCAAGTCATCACAGCACCATTGTTGGTAAAAGAGCGATGACAGTCTGTATGATCCGAGGGCTTTAACACTAGAACACATGGACTTTAGTGTCTCTGCATCAGGAGCCCTGTCATGAGAATTTAGCACCCTTTGAGCTGTCCCTGAGCTATCATTCATTAACTCATAAATACTCATTGAGTGTTCTTTGTACAATGGATGTTAAAATTAATATTTCTGCTCTATTGTGTATTCCAGTTACACTCATCATTAAAGAGAGCTCTGCCTTGCTGGGTGCACAGTTTATTTTTCCATCCCTTGTCATTTTAGGTTTGTCATTTCAAAGATCTCTTTGAACCTGGATTTGTGTTAGCTAATGACACAGAACCTCTCTGCATACAACTCGGCAAGAATAAAGCATATTAGCAAGTAGACAGGTTTGTTCCCAGCAGGAGGCTTTTTTCTTGCTTCTGTTTACAGTGGTAGAAAGGTTTCCTTCCTTTCTCAGGTACTACTGTTTCATTCTCCAATTCATATTTCTGTCAAGTAAGAGTTCTTATAGATGGCATCTAATCTGACATAACTGTATTAAAACTACCAAAGTATCTGGAAGAATGAGTCCTTCAATGTCTATATTTGTGTGTGCAGTCATAGAAGTATTATTTTAGTAAAAATAGTTAAGATACTTCTGTTTTATTTTTTTCTTTTTAACTATTTATGGATATGTGTTCCCTGGGTAGGTTTAATATAGTGCTGACTGAAAAATTTTAAATTTAATGGTCAAATTAATTTCATTTTAAAATTGCCCAAGTCGTTTTGCTGAGTTGCTTTTTTCCTTTTTGAAGTAAGCTGTTGTAGTTTCTGAGTTCTTGGTTGAAACATGATTACTGGCACATCAAACTAGCAACAGTAGCCTTACTTTTGCTTTTCTCAGCTTTATAAGGACTAGTTTGTCAGACATATAAGCCTTTGGGAATGCAGAATGAGTATTGTGTATCTTGACTGCTTTTCTTCTTAAGATGCAGTGGGGGGATTGCAAAGGAGCTGGTTGAAATGTTCTGTGGTCATTATTGTTAGGCAGTATCACTGCAGGGGGACAACAGGAAAGGAAAAAGAAAAATTTGCTTCAGAAATCATAGTCAGAATCTATCTTACAAATTGAGTTTGTACCAATAGGATGGATGGAGGGATCATTACTAAAACCATATTGAAAAGGGAAGTACTTGTTGGCATTCATGAAACAAATGGGAAATTCCCATCAGCCAGCACGCTACTTTAGAGAAGGAGTAGAGCTGCACCACTACTGTCATAGTCATGTTATGGGCAAAAAGGAAACACATCCTACATGTAAAGCCAGTGTTTTCTTGTTACTGTAATTGAAGTCTTAACAGCCTCATCCAGGAATATTTAAGCACAAATTTAATTCCTACAAAAAAAAAAAAAAAAGGGAAAGAAAAAGGAAATGAATACTGCCATACAGAAAAAGCCTCAGTAATAACAATACAGTTAAAATTGTGCTAAACACACTGTCTAGCAGCTACCACTTTCCCTGATATTATACTCACCCTTCCACAACCCTGTTGGATCTCAAGGTCGATGGCTTCAACCTGATGCACAGTGAGGTATCAGTGTCATGAGACTGTTGCTGAGAGAACATTGATGTCATGCTAATGGTTTCTTTTTCCTTGTTCTTAGATCCACTTGGGTTAATTTTTATGTTTGTTAACATGCTTTTATAATTTGGTCTTCATTTGTCTGCAGCTCCATGTTACATCTGATCTTACTACACATGGTGCCTTTTATGTATGCTGGATACTATTTCTTTCTTTTCTGTATTAGCTGTAGTTTTGTCCAGCTTCAGGTCTGTACTTCTCTAACTGACCATTGGTGAGTCATTTATAGCCTTGGGGCCAGCCTGTATCCCATCTTTTATCATCGCATGACTACGCTCTACAAGTCATCCTGTAGTCCCCACACAGGAGACAGGTAGTCTCTGTTATCAAACCAGGGCTGTACTTCTCTATACTATAATGTTATGATAGAGTCGTGAATAGCTCATCCTACACAGAACAACTACTTGTTACTACTCACTACTCACTATCTAAAAGCTATGATCTTACTATAAAAAGATAAACAAAAGTAAACCAAATTATGCATAGCCACCTGGTTGGAAGAAAAATTGCTAAAGCAAGTAGAAACAAAGCTCTATGCAGGTCAAGAAACATTCAGCTAAAGCAAGCATGAAAAGCCTTAGTCCTATAGCCTTGAGACCTCAGTACAAAGACTTCTGTACTCAGAGTATGTACGTTTCTGAATCAGCCTCTCAAATGTGTGTCCAAATTGTTCACTTTGGGTGTTTAAGTGTGATTTCAATTTTATTCTACTCAGAGGAGTAGCTGCTGTGCAGGAGCAGCTTTGCTGCTGGGTTTAAAATCAGCTTCACCAATATTTGTCTCTAGGCCAGCCTGGAAATACTGGTGGGATACCAGGGACAAACTTACCTTCCGTGTAGGTAACCTGTGCTTGCCACTCCTCTTGGTCAGTGTGTGGTGAAGCTGCAGCTCCTACCTACCCACAAACCTCTGTCAGCGTGGCTGACCTTGGGCAGATATGATGGCCCTGAATCTTCTGAGAAAGGCCCTAATGTTTCCTGGATGAGACTTTCAGGTGAGCCTGGATTCATGCTTCTGAGTTATAAAAAACAAATGCAAAGTGTAAAGTCAGGTTGGCTCAGGAAGAGGTGAAGGTGGGTCTGGAACGGTTTGTCCCACAGGAATTTCAGGTAGTAATAATAAGACCCTAGATTGTGCCAGTCGTATGAGATGCATTGATTTATTGAGAGATTAACTGTGAATGAGTAATAAAACAGTAAACATTGCACAGGCAAAGAGTACCTCCTCACTCCTGAGTTTGCTGGACAGGCTCTCAGTCACAAAACAAAGGGGGCTCCCATAAATTGCTGGATGTTTATTCAGATGACACTTCACACCTTGCTTGCGCAAAGTGCCTTTTTTTTTCCCCCAAATTGAACACCCAGTTGACTATGTTTATGTGTTCTGTTCTTGTTCCTGAAGAATCCAAGGGAAGCTGTTTTCTGACTCTATTTTATCTTCCTTCTTGAGAAATTTGGTATCCATAATAAACTGTTAGTCACAATACCACTCATATATTTGCATCTCATCATCTTATACATATTTCTTGTGGTGTCCCATGCACAGTAATCAAGAGCATGATTAAATTTACATTTCTTTTCATTGAGAGAAAATGCAGTACATGACCTCTCTTCTAAGCTGAATTTTTGCTACATCCACAAAATGCCATTATTGTGGTATATTCAGGTCCAGAGAAACTGATGCTTCCTACGTCATTCACTGATTAAAAGACACCTTAATATACTGACGTAGGAAAAACTGCCATCAGAGTTCAAATCCAAATCCTGTGAGGGAATGCTCTCTGCAACATTTTGTGCTTTTCCAAATCCTTACTAGACTCCTGTAAGTGAAACATACAGTTGCTGTGAAGCTTTAAAGTGGAACCCTAGAGAATTTCATATCACATGGTATAAAATGCTCTGAAGTTGCAAAGCAGGACATGAGGTGTCAGGAAGCCTGATTTTTTCACATATAGGCAGTCACATAGGGAAATTGTTGTCTTCCAGATGTGATGTCTCCAGAAATTTTGATATTTTCTACACTAAAAAATTCTTTGTATTAATACAAATTACATTAAAATATATAAAAAAACAAAAACAAAAAACAAACAACTGAAAAAACCCCTCAACCCAAAAATCCAAACCCCAGGAAAAAGGTACTTTATGAATTTGCTGCACTTGGCATGGTGAAAAAGACAGTTTTACTCCATGGATTTAAAGTTGTGTCAGTGGAAATCTGCCTCTCATGTCTACAGAAGTATTCCAATTAAAATGTTTACTTTTCTGTCAGGTTGTGATATCATTGTTCTTTCCACTGGTTTCACGAAAGTATTCTTCCATGTCATTTCATATGGCTGCTCTGTTTCCCAAATGGTAAGAATATATTTATTCTCTGTTAACTGTTTCTTCGTTCATACTTCAAAGTGTTATATTAGCTGATTGAATTAGTGATTTTTCCAGTAACATGGTCAAAGAGGGAAAAAGGAACTATGAGGGACTGGGCTGCAGCTAGAAATACTTCGGACTAAATTATAGTCATTCAGGGTCTGTTTCAGTATAAAACTCTCCTCTACTTCAGTAGAAGCAAACCAATTTATGGAAATTGTGGACTGATTGAAGTCATGTTTTTTTGGGGATTATATGAATGTCTTGCATGAAAAAGACAATGAGATGCTGCTGTATTTCCACCAACCCGATGAGTGAACATGCTTTTTCTTTTGTTTTCCCTTCATTTAACAGGAGCAGATAGAAACAGAAGAAACAATTTAAGTGAGGAAGTAATCATTATGACTCAGTGCACGTACGGTAATAAGAAATTTCAGTAAGAGCACAAAGGTGCAGACTAGTGAAGGATCAGATGCAGGCAGGGCAATGGTTCATGCACAAATTGATGACTTGTTGGTTGCTCAGAAACCAGGAGCATTGTTCCAGTGACGATGTCGAAATTGTGTGTTGTAATTAATGAAACCCTTCCCATCAGAGAACTGGATTTAAGAGCTTTAGCAAAGTTAGTGTGCATAAGAACTATGTTTCTTTTTCCTACTGACGCTGCAACAAACAGCCGTGATTTGCACAGTGACTGGCAGAAATTAGAAAAGGCATATGGGGTTCTACACTTGATTCCTGTCATTTAGACCTCTAGCTTGTGGTTGAGCCATGGATTTAAGAATGTGAAGTAAAGGGCAAGTCCTGCCTGACCAACCTAGTGGCCTTTTATGATGGAATGACTACATCAGTGGAAGAGCTACAGATGTTATCAATCTGGACTTCTGTAAGGCCTTTGATACAATCACTCACAATACCCTTCTCTCTAAATTGGAGAGATATGGATTTAATGGATGGACTGTTCAGTGGATGAGGAATTGGCTGGATGGTCACATCCAGAGGGTAGTCATCAATGGCTCAATGTCCAGATGGAGATGTCCTCAGGGGTCCATACTGGGACCAGTACTGTTTCACAGCTTCATCAATGACAAAGATAGTGGAATCAAATGCACCCTCAGAAAGTTTGCAGATGATACCAACCTGTGTAGTGTGGTTGATATGCCTGAGGGAGAGGATGCCATCCAGAGGGACCTGGACAAGCTCAAGAAGTGGGCCCGTATGAACCTCATGAGGTTCAACAAGGCCAGGTGCAAGGTCCTGCACCTGGGTCAGGGCAGCCCCCAGTATCAATAGAGGTTGGAGGAGGAAGGGATTGGGAGCAGCCCTGCAGAGAAGGACTTTTGGGTACTGGTGAAGGAAAAGCTGGACATTAGCTGGCAATGTGCACTCACAGCCTAGAAGGCCAACTGTATCCTGGGCTGCAACAATCGAAGTGTGGTCAGCAGGTCAAGGGAGGTGATTCTGCCCCTCTACTCTGCTCTGGTGAGACCCCACCTGCAGTGCTGTGTCCAGATCTGGAGCCCTCAGTACAAGAAAGACATAGACCTACTTGAGTGGATCCAGAGGAGGGCCACAAAAATGATCAGAGGGATGGAACTCTCCTGTGAAGAGAGGCTGAGAGAGTTGGGGTTGTTTAGCCTGGAGAAGAGAAGGCTCTGGGGAGACCTTATTGCGGCCTTCCAGTACTTAAAGGAGGCCTAAAAGAATGATGGGTCAAAGTTTTTAATAGCGCCTGTAGCAATAGGACAAAGGGTAGGTAATGGTTTTAAGTTAAAAGAGGGTAGATTTAGACTAGATATAAGAAGGAAATGTTTTACAATGAGGGTGGTGAAACACTGGCACAGGTTGCCCAGAGAGGTGGTAGGTGCCCCATCCCTGGAAACATTCAAGGTCAGGTTGGACGAAGCTCTGAGCAAACTGATCTAGTTGAAGATGTCCCTGCTCACTGCAGAGGGGTTGGACCAGGTGACATTTAAAGGTCCCTTCCAACCCAAACAATTCAAATAAAATTGCAAACATTCATTAGAAAAATAAGCTGAAAGCATTTTATAATTTTCTTCAGGAGATGTTGCCATCAAGGAGTTTTCCCATGCCAGGAGCATGCAAGGCTTGTGGTTTCTACACTCTAGACCGGAATAAGAGCTATTCCCAGATTGCAGCTAGAGCTATTTGGAGTGTGTTGCTTACTTGCCATCACACTGATGCCACAGCTCCAAGAAAACCCTGCTCTCCACATCAGTGCAGGTTCTGGGTAACAGACTCTGCCAGTGAAAGGTAAATTTTCACCATGGGAGCCAGGTATTGCCTTGATCTCCACGTCCTCTCCTGTCCTTTTTACTCTCTGTCAACACCTTATACTTTATTTTAAAAAAGGACATTTCTCTTCAAATTGCTCTTCAACCATCTAGTTGTTTTTCAGGCATCAGGGGCTGACTTGACAAAGGACTTGGATGCTACAAAAGGCAGAGAGAGCATCCCTCTCTGCAGTTCCTTCACCAAGCCGAAATGCAGTGACATGAGGCATCGATTCATCTGCACCTCACACAACAGGAGGTAATGCAATCTCCTGAGAGGAGGGAAACATGAGTTCCACTTAGCACTGCCCCTGGTTTGGACAGGGATTTGAAACAACCTTTGCAGACCCTGACCAAATCAGAAGTGTACTTTGTACTTTATTCATCTGAAGAAGTTTTCTCGTTGTAAATGATGTGAAAGGTCATTAGCAGATGGGAAGTGAGCTAACCAAAACATTACAGTGTTATTCTCCCTCTATGAATTTGAAGATGATGAAATTAGGAAGGTGTTGGTTATTGCAGTTGTGATGAGTCTGAAAACTGCAGCTTGGCATCTTGTGGCTTTACCTCTTAGACTGTTTCCTTTGAACTTACCTGCACTTATACATAGTCTAGGTGGAATATCTCAAGCAGAGCACAAAGAAAGACATCTGTCTTCATATAAGGGTTATTACTCTTGTTACTGTTCTTCCCATGTATTTGATGTGAATTGACACAGGAATTAAGCAGCAAGAATTAAGTCACTGAAACATTTTACATAGGAGGATGTCAGAGGATGTTTCTTCTCAGCATCATTGTGGTACACTCTGCTTAGTACAGACCCTTCCTCTGATCACCAACAAGCTGAAGTCCCCTCCTTTGTGATTTTGTATAGTAAAATTGAAGATGCAAGATAGAACTCAACACTGCATTAAATTCTGATTGATTCAGGCTTAAAGTAGCAAGGTGGATTCCTTCCTTACCTCTGCTTTAGCAATTACTTGGAACCCTCTTCAAACACTAAATGAGCAAGGAGCACTGGATTCCAAAGACAAATGTATTTGTGAAATAAAGACCAAGAGGGCACCAGAAACATTATATGGTTAAGCTTCACATTAAGTGATGTTAAAATCACTTGGATAAAAGTTAGGGATAAAAATATATACCTTTGACTGAGTCTGTTAGCAATCCTTCCCCTGTATTAGATAAAAGTAAGATTTCTCTCCCAACCTTCCTGGCCTTTACACTGACTTTCTTCAGTCTCTGCCAGTAGTACCTGTCCTTATTTCCCACTTTTCAGTTTCTTCCACTGATCTCTTTATGCTTCTCTGAAACAAACAATATAGCATAACTCCAACACTTTTCATCTCCTCTTCTGACATAATTTCTCCAGGATGTAATTTTCCAGGAGCTATTGGGTTGCCAAGTGTTCAGGGATGACTACCGCTGCCTTGTTTGTTTCTTTCTCTACCATGGTCAGCTGTCAGAATTACCATTATCAATGGGTTTAACATAAAGTATCTGTTTTGTCATCCTTTACCCAACATAGGCGTGTATTTTCAGTCTGAACTTTTAAAATATTTTCAATCTATCCTGTACCATCAAATCTTAATTAAGTACTGAGAATTGCTGTATTTCATACTTCAGAGCTGTACTTAAGAGAGTTTCCGTACTAAGGAGTTCTATATTCTTTATTTTTCTTCTGTAAAACTGTGGAATCTTAAATGCCTCACCTTTTGCATTGTATATGTTAAATTTCAATAAGATTTCTGCATCATGAGAATGCATAGACTTTGAAAATCAAATTACAAATGTTTGTGTTCTTACTCTCTTGCTCCAGCACGTATGGCCCCTTTTATCATTTCACTCTTTACCCAGGAATGAATCCATTCATTATGACAATAATGACACACAACAGTATCTAAATTTCCTCCATAATGCAACTCATCCAGACAAAATAGGAGCTTATACTGTATGCCAGTTCTGCCTGTTTCCTGTGCTCCTTAAGTACACACATAAAGCCACACAGAAATGCCAATACACACACACACCCCCTGAATGGATCATGACACACTTTTGATTGTTTCACTACTCAGGTGTCTAACTCTGTTGGCAGCTGGATACATATGGGTATGGAAGTAAGCTAAATTTTCATTTAAGGCCTCAGCCAAAATCTATCAATAGCCAAGAAGCATGTTTGCACTGACTTCAAATAGGAGCAATTAATTGGGAGCTTACAATTTTTCCATCAGTTGCTGCCATTTTTAATCTTCTACCTTTGCATGAAATACAAGTGTCTGCTTCATTGCTATCATTCTTGATGTACTTCAAATACTTCTGGAAAATGTTAATATCAGGGATACAGCAATTAAAATATTTTTTCTGGGTGGGTGAATATATTTGTCTTCATTAAATGTTCATTTCAAAGTGTAACCCAGAGGGAGTTTGTAAATTAACCCAGACATGAGCTTTTATAAAGCAAACACAAGCTTATTCTTTGAATAAAAACTACATTTCACTGAATTTATTTTCACTCTCAGGGAGAGAAAACACATTACTGAAAGGCTAAATGAAGTCCTAGTCACACCAGGGTAGTTTTCCTTGGTAGTGTCAAACAATACTCAGCCTTTCTTTCCTATGCTGTGTAACTCCAGTGACACCCTACTTTTAATTTAACAAATGTGGGTAATTTTTTACTGTGAGAAAGTGAACAGAACTATGCACAGTGTGATGCTTTGGCTATGGAAAGTTTACCTTTAAGGAGTTTTTTCATGTTCTACTCATTGTAAAACATCTGTTTCTATGTTAAATGTGTCAAAATGTCCCAGAGTAGTTTTGGGTTTTTTCTGTGTTTTCTGAAGAGCTATATTCAAGGCACTTTGATACTATATCTATTATGCTTTCATGTATAACCATGTTTTCTTCTTGGTCATAGCTGATCTATTACATCCTTTGAAGCAAAATTCCCTTCACAGCATTTCAGCCCAGTGCATTGCTGAAGAGCACATTTGCTGCCCAGCTAACTTATACAAATTAGATATTTTTTAGGCTCAGTCGTATATGAAAGAAAGAACAACCCAAAACCAGTTGATAGAGGTTTTCAGTGTTTTGTGCTCTGAATTCTCTGAGTAGGTGATTTGTCAGATTAAAATAATAACAGCTTGCAAAACTCTTCACAGCTTGAAGTCTCTGAAAGACAGGCTTTCCAGACAAGCATGAGTTTAAGGCTGGAGATGGATAAATAAAGAAAACCTGAATTCCCAAATGCTCCTTGTTCTCTCTGCTATTCCTAGTGGTGCCCCCATGCCTGTAGCCTGCTGTTTCTCTGGGGTCTTTTAATCAATGTACTGAATGCTTTTAGGTTGCCTTCAGTGCAAATACTGAATGTGCTGATCTTTGGCTCCAAAAGAGCCAGGAATACAAGTTTGTGTTGTATATTATACTACAAAGCAAGAAAAGCTGGTTCCTTCCCTGGCACTCAGGAATATATCTGCTTTGTGAAAGTGGCTCTTTGCTGTGTGTTATAAAATTAAGAATTATTGACATTATTGTTCTATTGAGGCAGGCACAGTAACTAATGCTGAAGTATTTTCATATCTTTAATCCTGTTGTATGCTAGAAAGCTGAAAAGAGGACAGCACTCTTATTCCATTTAGGTTTTAATTAAACATATTAAATATGATGTATTGTTGGATGGGTTTGGCAAAAAACTGTCCAATATCCTTAATTCATGAAGCAGTTGTCTTTTCTTCATGGTTACATCAACAGCCCAGAGGTTGCGTTTAACTGTGTAACGAGGCTTTTGAATAGAGCTATTCTGCCCCTGTGCATCAAAAGAAATAACTCTTTCCTGCCTAGAAGGAAGCATTTTAAATATTTTCAGGGTCTTTTTTGCTATAAACACTAAACATCTGTAACCCACTGGATATATCTATCCACTGTTGGATAGGTATATCCACTGTTGGCTGTGGATGTATCTATCAATACATGAGAGGGGCAGCCTGTGACCCTAAAGCTGCCTAGGACCTTTTTCATCTTCAGCTGTAAAAGGATGAGGGCTGCCAGAATGCCTGTCCCTGCGTGTAAAGAAGCACGTCTCACTCACCCTCAGTGGGACACATTCGTCTTCTGCTCAAAAGAAGCTGTTGGAGTTTCTCTGTGTCCTCAAGACATCTGAAGCCCAGAGGACATCCATTGCTGCAGCAACTGATCTGTGGGGGAGCTGCAACTGGGACTCGCAGAGCTACAAGGATGAGCTCCCTGCATGTCCAAAGGGACAGGCTTAGGTCGTGTGCTGGCTTCTATCACACTTCCTGGTCCAGCCCTGTGAGCTATATTCCCACAGAAGGAAAAAATACTGAATACTTCTCACTGAGCTCAACTCGGAGCCTTTTGGATAGAGAGATGTCCTGGGGGTGGAAAACCAGTCAGACTGGGAAGGGACTTGATTGCTGTATAAAAATGATTCTTGGGTCTGGAGTCATGTCCAGTGTCTTCTCCAACGGGTCCTTACAGCCCAGCTATGCAAGTGAAGTGGTGCCTTCCCTCGACCCCTTGCCGCCGACATAAACCTCATTAACAGTTTCAGCCTTAGGTAATGAAAACTGTAAATCTGTAATTCTCCCCTGCCCAGAAAGGAGCTGCACTGGCTGAACAAAATGAATCGGCTCACTGCACTGAGAAATAGTTTAATCCTCCTGCAGTGGGGAAGGGGGGGTGAAATGAACAAATATCTTCAGGGAGCAGGGCTGGCTTGTAGCTCAGCAGTGAACAAAAAAGTCTTTTAAAGGAATTTAATTTTCCAACTGTTGCAAGAAAAAAGGACCCCACCACCTATTTAACACTCTTTGTTCAGTACTGTTTCTTCTATCAGTAAGAAAGCCAGGCTGTAGCCTACACAGAGAGTTTCTCTTCAGCTCCTTTTTCTTAAAAATCTCCAATAGCTGATGTGCAATAGCACCTTCTAAGATACGCTATGGTCATTGGCAGCAGAGGAGCTCAACATCGGCACATCTGAGCTATGTGAGCTGTCAGGAGTAATGACATGGTGTTATATTTATAGCCTCACACACACTAGAGAGTACAGGTAATGACAGAAAATAATCTGTGGAAAGTTTTACCCCCATGTCAAAGCCGGATAAGGTGGAGTACTTAGATTTACATAATAGTTCATTATGTAAATTATCTGGTTTTGATCTAACCAAATGATCATTATGTGTTGTAATCTGTCATAACTCCTCTGGCCTGCCTAGATGGTAAAGGAAAATGAAATTCAGTAAATTCAGAACTGACCCACATTCACTTGCCTGTTAAGTGCACATTTCTGTATGAACATGAACATCAACTACTTGCGTATTCTGAAGAAAGCACTGTACAGACCTGATTTTAAGAGAATATTTGTGACTCAGCTGACAATTACTCTGAACTCAAGGAGGTTTCTTGATGTAACTCTCTTTATGGATGCTGTTGGAGTGATGAGGGTGAAGGAACCTTAATGACTTGCAAACCTTTTGAATAAAATTAACAATAAACAGGTTAGGAAGTTGTGTAGCTCACTTTCAAATATATGTTAAACTTTTCAGTAACACACAGGAAATCTACAGGCTTCTCAGATTTTGTTCTGACAAGCCAAATGTAAGATTGAAAAAGGAGATTCACTTTTTAAAGATTATTTTTAAATTGAGTAATTGAATTATGTAAATTGTGGAAAAGCCATCTGCATGAGAGGCAAGCAATAGAAATTTGCAAGAGGAACAACCATTTCATTTGATAGAGATAACTTTCCATCAATACACGCTGGAAAGAAAAAATTTCCACTAAGATCTCTGAAGCAAAGTGTATTTAAATTGCTTAGGCTGAGTTATTTCTGGTGACTTAAATGTTAGATTATACGTCAAACTAGCAACTAGAGTGTTTTTTAGTGATTCAAATATCAGTAATAATAATACTGACTCTTTAATCTACTGACTATTTAGTCTATTTAGTTTTATATGTTCTGTCCTCTTAATACTCAGTACCTAATACTGAGTTATAATATATTTAAAGGGATTATTTAAGAGAAATGCCTTTTGAATTGGGTTATTTAAGAATTACAATAGCAACTGACAAGTTATTACAGAGAAATAATAAGAACTCATATCAATGTAAATGGGTTTTTAAAAAATATTCAGGAAGTGTGTGTCATACATTACTTCATCAGTACAAGGTGATACAAGATCAAGGATAAGGAGTTAAAATGAATATGGAATGGGGTAGTTAGTAAAGAGCTGGACCAGTGCCACCATCTTTCTCTTCCCATTGAAATAGATTAGAATGGATTTTCTTTTTAAATTGTATTTATTACTTGAATATTTATTTTATTTTTTGCTGTATGTATCAAACTTCATTAGTACATTCTGCTTGTGAAGTAGATGGGGGACAGATTTCTGTGCCCTGCTCAGTTAGCAAACCTCAGTCTGGGGTTTGCCAACAAAATTGTCATTTGCCTGTAGTCCAAACATATTTACTCAAAACAAGAGCAAGGATGACTCTCCTATGTTTTATTGCCATGGAAGGTGGACATCTTGAAGCTGTTTGGTCTTGTATTTAGCAAACACTAGAGCAAATAATAATTTTGTAGTGTAGTATTTGGACTTCCCAGATCTCCAAACTGTAACAGTAACCCCAAACCAACATTTATGGTGTTTATATGGATATATCTTACTAGGTTTTCACATTTTATTGTTATTATAATATTTTTCCTATCAGCTTCTCCAAACGCAAGAAGGGATGATGGTCATGTTATGTAAATTAATAATTTCCCTTGTAGTTCAGCTGATCCAGCCAAACTTGAGTCTCTTTCACCAGTTGAGGACAAGATCCTTCTAGCACAGTGGTTTCAATTTCACCTCTGTTCTTTGCTTTAAGCTTCTAATTCCACTCTGGCTACCTCACAGCCCCACTCTATATGAAAGATCTTTTGAATCCATATCCTCATTTCCTGAGCTAGAAAGAAAGTTAAACAATCTGTGACATGTCCTTTGTCTGGAAACACCATGAGCTTTTGTTAGTCAGTAAAGTTTTACCACTGAAGCTGTGGCTGTTCAAGTTCAACAAAACACAGTTTATAAAGAGTGACTTATTAGTGGAAAAAAACCCCAGTGGTGGTAATTCAGAACTTTAGAAGTAGCTGAAAGGCTGTATTTGGCCCAAATCAAACTATCCTTTAGTTCTGTTGCAACAACGAAACTTTGCAGATGGTTACTGGAGTTCGAAACATGAGTGTAGGAAATGCAGTCACTACTGGAGTTTGGTGCGTGTTTTGCTACTGTGATATTCATCACTTCACATCCCTTAGTCTGTCCTTGGCCAAAAAAAAAAAAATTAAGATGTCTGCAAAATCATTATTATGAGGCTAGTCAATAAGTGAGCAACCATAAATGTACAGACATAAACTGTTCAAATTGATAGAGCTATAAAACACAGGTTTGGGGTTTTTTTGACACCATTAACACGTATTTCTGAATCATTCCTGTCTGTAATGTTTAGCTTTAGACATCTCTCTTCACACTTACTCTTTATCCACTGTTAGTTATACTTGTTGGCTAACAAAAGCAGGACTATTTCATGTTTTCTTGGTACTATGGAACTGTTCTTTAGAGGATTCCACCTTACAGTGTTTTTCATCTTTTTCAATGTCAGAAGTTACTATCTCTAGCAGCATCTCTGGGATGTGTGTACACAACGACCTTACCACACAGCTCATAGTTCTTTTGTAACTGGAACAGACTGTTACTGTAAAGGAATTTAAAAACTTTGTGGCTTTTTCAGCTTGTTTATATGACAAAACAATTCAGTCCTTCCTATCAGTTAAGGAGCTTTGGGAATGTAAGAATGTCTAGAATAAAGGTGAAGGACATTAATATCTTTTTCATTTTAGTAATGCAAGATATGCAGTAGTTTTTCTTAAATTTGTATATTTTTCCCATCACTTATGGTCACTTTTTCCCCCACTATAAGGCCTTACACTGCATGATATTTCAAATAAGGGCATTATCGCAGATTCTGATCTGAACTCTCCCCTCGTTGTTGGGTTTGTGTGACTTCAAAGTGAAAATGAATAGCAGAGAAAGAAAAGCTCTGGTTTCCAAGAAGATGTGTTATATCCAGAAAGATATCGACTTGGAACCATTTCACTACCAGTGCAGATGAAGGAGATATTAGATATTTTTATTTAGTAGTAGCAACTATTAAAATAGTGCAGCCTGCATAGAGCAAACAGTTGCAATGTTATTTGCTGGATATCTAAAGGAAGTATTTTTTACAGAACTTCCTTGATAAGATAGCGACATGACTATTGACCTGGTACCTTGTTCTCTATACTTACCTGTCTGACCTGTCTTGGTTTCTCTGAAGTCAGCTCCCTTTCTGGAAAAATTCATTTAAAAACATTAGCATCCTCCAGCTGAGCCACGTAATCTGGTTGCAAATGTGTGAAGAAAAAGTAAACTAAATAGGGACACTCATTAACTTAAAGTTAAATCTCCATCCTCATATTAGTCCAGTATTCTCTCTTCTGTTGGGATACAGAGGGTATGAAGGAAAATACTGCATATCAGTGCTTCTGTTCTGTGGGACCCCAACCGCTGGTGCCGCTTATTCTGAGTTTTTCAAACTGAAATACATAAGAGTTCTTTTTAAGACCTTCTTCTCTCAATGCTATATTCAGCTCTGATATTTAAGATTTTTTAGTCACCATTATACAAGGGCTTCATAAGTACTTTTGATCTTCGTGGTAGAGCCGCAGGCTCTGCCTTCCCAAGATGTGTAACAGTTGCTCTGTAGTCCTCAGGCCAAATAATTCTAGGAAATCAGATGTATTGTCACCTGACCCCAGCTACTGCAAGATGTAGTTGATCTTGGAGCTCAAAGCTGGGGAAGCTAGAGAGTGCTGGAGAACAGAAAAAATTAGTAAGGAAAGGACAAGAGAATACTGTTAAAAACACGTATATTAACAAGAATAAGAAATACTATCTCTGACACTGGACAGAAATGGGAAAAGTAGTCAGGTTAGTAAAGATACAGACCACAAAGGTGTAACTGATAAATATTTATTGTCTCTGTTTTATGTATTACGGAGTATACTTGAAGGTACTTAATATTCTTATTACTCCTGGAATGGAAAACAGCTACTATTAAAACCTATTATTTTAAAAAGCAGTCTGAAATAACTTAAATGCAAGAGTTTTTAAACAGTCAGCCAAGGAATTACCTTTAATAAGCTTTGGTCTGTAAGGAAGTTTCAGAAGATAGGGAGAATACTGATGTTGGATCAATATTGAAAAATTATATAGAGGAGGCTTGGGTAATTTTAGGCCTAAGTGTTAGCTTAATAACCTATGTAAGTTAAACAATAAAGTAGCTGGTGCAGGACTCAATTAGTAAAAAATTATAAGGTAAGAAATATGAGTAACAACAATCAACATTGGTCTCTGGAAAACAGGACTGATAACTGCAATGAGATGTATCAAATTCCTTACGACATTTAACTTTGCAGTTTGACCTGGAAACTCAAAGACAGAGCTTACCATTATGAATAATGGTGAGATTTAAAATGAAATAACTGACAAGTTTTACTTTGTAAAGAGGACTGCTACACTTGCTTGCTCAGGTGGTTTCCAGAAAGAAAACTTTTTGAGGAGCAAAGGGAGCTCATAGTCATCTCCTTCACCCTTTAGAATATGCATTTATGTTAAAAGAAGTTTAGTGTGAAGATTTTGGATTGTATCTGTCTTTCAGAGCTGGAAGAGAATAAAAATTACTCAGAATAAAGCCATCGGGAAAAACCCCACCAAAACAAATGAATAAAACCATATATTTTTCAGTGATACGATCGACCAGCCACTGTAAATAGTGGAAGAGTTGCTGATAGTAATGCATATAATCAATTGTACCATCTAAGCAACTTGGAAAAAATAGATCAAATGTATATCTAACTTGGACTGGAGAAAGAAACCACCCTGTCCTAACAGGTAACCTACAGGCAATCTCAGGTCTGTTAGTATCAGAAAATGTAATGATCTGAGCAAAAATAGATAGGTGGAGATTTTCTCATTGGAGATGAATTTTCTTTGATAGATTCACAACAATAATGCCGGAACTTTTGTCTTTATTTGATGTGTGCCCATCAGCTTAGATATCTAGACAATTTAACTGTTTCACTGTTTACCAGCATTCTCTTAGAAAATAATTTCTATATACAGCCTACCTATTTCTTTCAGGTACTTTTCTACATTCTTAGAGTTGTTATGTTTGATTGTAAAAATTTTAATAGACTGTTTAATTTATATAAGAAATTAATTATAGTATACCACCAGGCCAAAATTAGCTGACCATGACTTTTGCCAACTTGCCAGCTGATGCTGCCTAATGAGTATTAGAGTAGGCACAAACAGCAAAAATTAAGGGTTTCAGATCTAGCTCATATACAAAAGCCCAAATAAAGTATCTCCTGAAATACTTGCATGCACAGAAAGGAATTTCCCTGAATTGCAAAAGCTGAATCTTTTTTTTTTTTTTTTTTTTTAATTTGGTAGATTCACAATGAGGAAATAATAGAAAATATTGAAGTAGGCAAAAGAGGTTATGAGAGTTGTGGAAAGAAAATATGAAATCCAAGATGAGCCAGTTTGATTGAAGACTAGAGAGATCATGCAATATAAAGGCCAAGTCACAGTTGAGCTTTTCTGAACTTGACAAATATTTGGCCAAGAACATAAATTCAGAGAAAAGTATCATTAATTTGAAAGACTGTAAATATATCTGCTAGCTGTCCTCTTCAAGCCCTTGAAGAAGAAAAGATTGTCACAAATTTTGCCCTAGTGTTATATAATGTATCAAAACGGGGGGTTTTTTTGAGTACCATTAAAAGTGACTTGAAAGCTATCTGCCTCTTGCTGCTTCTTTGATTGGACAGGTCATGTGGCAGTTGTATCATTTTGTATCATTTCTGTACACTTTTCAAGCTGTAGACTAGGTTTATGCAACTAGGTCACTTATGCATTTGAATTTCAGCCAGCCTGCAGAAAGCTGCTGACTTGTTTCACAGAGACCTTTAGTAGGATCTCTGGCTAAAGGAACATATAATTAAAATACTGCATTGCAGATAGTCCAACTAGACCAAAAATTAGTTTGTAAAACTACCATAGCCATTCAGTGGTTTGCTTTCTTAAAAAGAAATCAAAGTTTTGGTGATATTGATCATGATATACTATAAATCTAGTACTGGAAGTTTTCGCATTCACAACTGGGCATTCTTGTCCTAGGCTTGCTTTCTGGGCTGTCTTGCCTCATGTCTATCAGTCTGGATGGCAGGACTGGAGTACTAGCCTCTCATTCCTTCTCATACTCCACAAATCTGATGACACTAATAAACCAAGGCAGCATACCTCAGAAGTGAGGAAAAGAAAATATGACATTTGTTAATTCTGGCATAAGGTTTTCTGACAAATGGAATTACAATGGGATAGATATGAGAAAACTGTGGTTATTAAATGATTCTGTTTATTTGCTCTGGAATGCAGAGACTGCCTGACCCTAGTGAATGAAAGATCAGTTGTGAGGTTTGCAGTTGCTTTGTGGGACAGTCAACATTGGAGTAGTTTGAACTGGATTCATCCATCAAATTTTCATAATTGTCTGACTAGGGGACTCATCTGAGGTCTACAGGTGCAAAGAAAAGAGAAAAAAATACCCCAAGGATGTCATCTAATCAAATTATATATATATATATTTTTCCTTTCCAGTACAGTTCATAGTAACTCTGGTTCCTAACACTTGACTGGGCTTTGTTCTCTTGGTTGTTCTGTTTTCACATAAATGTCATACAGTTCTCCCAAATGCAACAACAATTCCTCTAGCTTGTCTCCTGTCAGTGGTAGATTAATCCTGGACTGAGCAAGGTCAGTCTTCCATGGTGTAGGAAGGATGGATAATGATCTTCCAGTGGTTGATGCCTGAAGCAAAAACTAAAGGGGCAAAAGCCCCATAAATTGGGATTGGCCTGATAGGTCTTGTTTAACCTGAAAGGCAACATCACTTGATGACTTTTACATTTTATAAAAATGAGTCAATTTGGAAAGAAAATATTTTTAATGTAACCAAAATATTTCTGGCAATTTAAAAATTCTGTTAATTTCTCCTATTTGATTTCCTTTTTTTCAACTTCAACCCAATTTGTGAATAATCTTGTTCCATCCCAAGACTGTATTGATTACTTGGGGAGAAAAGATTTCCCCTGTTTTCTTTTGGAAATAAATACAATAGATAAATGAGTCTGCTTGTGAGATTAGAACTAGTCTACTAAACAGCCTTATAATCATGCCCTAATCCCTAAGGCTGGTCAGAGGAAGCCACTATATCTCTGTATTGGTCACCTAAAATAAGCAGGATTTGCATAGTCCTTTGCCAAAGAGTGTCAGGAATTTGGTGAAATAATCTAACGATCAATACATTCAAATATGATTTCTAGACAGGAAAGAGAATAATTTCTGGACTGTGCTGGCTGTTGGCTGAAGGATATGCGTAGCCTAAAAAGTTAAAGTTATATCTTGAAATTAAGCTTTCAGTGTTGGCTCATGGTTTCTGAGAAGTGACTGCTTTCTGCTGCCTGTGCCTGGAGGGGCCCTGCTGTGCTCATTCACTGTGCAGAATAAACATTGCCAAAATACAACCACTTCCTCATCACTTTTCAGTTTGGCCTTTAGCCCACACCTGTAAGCCAAAGTCTGAGCCTTAGACTTCCTAAATCAATGAATGAGCATTGTCATCTTCCACAAGACAAACAACTGAAGCCCTGGGGTCCAGTGTTTAATGCCTGCTACAGTGGTGGGGAAACCTCAGCTCCCAAGGATGTCAGTGAGAACATCATTAGGAAGACCCCAAAGAGCTTAATGGTAGGAAAATGGGGTCTATGAACCAAGAGTGAGTGAGTAACATCAGGGTGTGTAAAAAAAACCCAAACTATCTAGGATGTCAGTCCTGAGCAGTAGTGCTCACTTGGTGTTCCTAGGAAAGGCAGGAAAAAACCATGTCTGTTTATCAGATGATGATTGGCAGCAAACTAGGGAAATCACTCCCAATATCATCCCTAACCCTTCTTGCTCTTCTGGAGCCTAAAGCCGGGCAGAGCCTGCACATGCTTTGGAGAACTTGGTCTTGTACCTAGTGAATCCATGATCTGCAGTAAAGTTGTAGGTTGAACTTTTTTTCCAGATTTGATCTCTTTTATGTGTAATAGACCAGAAGGATGATTTTTCAGCAATTTATTACAGAGGTAGAAGTGAAAGAGAAAGCAAGTTAGTTCTGCAGCATCTTTTGGGTGTAGCAACACACATCTTAAGTTGACCTAAGAAGGTGCTGGTTTTGTTTTATCCTTCCTACTCTAGCCTAAACATGATTTCCCACATTCAATGCTGGGTTTCTGCTGATCCCAGTGTTAACTAGATTGGGGAGATGTAGGAACTGAAAACTTAAACCAGAAAATAACAAATAAACAATAAAAACCTAACCAAACAAAAGAGAATGGCTGCCTGCTAGTTGTGCAGATCAACATCAGGAGCAGATAACTGCCAGTGCCAGCACAAGGGAGGAGATGGACTGCTCAAAGGGAGCAGCATCATTGGTTCAGGCTGGCTTGTGGTAGCATGCTGTTGCTGTCTCAAGGCTGGAAACTAGACCAATGTGCAGGACTTTGTGCAGGATTTCTAGCAAGAGAGAGACTGAGATGACTTGTTTGGAGGCAGCTGCCAGGACAGACAAAGAGATAGTGGCTGTTAGAGGAAAACAAAGATTTACGTGTCTTGTGGCAAGTTCCAGGCTCAGAATTTCCTACTTACTTGCTCCTTCCTCATACTATTATAGAGCTCCTCGTAGCCTCCAGGAAAGGTATGGCAGTATTTTAATAGAGATTTTCAAAGAAATAAATTAGCAACAGAACTACAACTGACATTTCCATACTGAGATGTCATGACCTCTAGTCTCTCATTAGTGAAAAATTCAGTGGAAGCCAATTTTGATTTTTTAAAATAGTTTAGAAAGCTGGTTTTCTTTTCCAGTTTATACTTATTCATGATCAATTTACCCTCCTCTCTTTTTTTCCCCCCATTATTATTCTTAAGCTTAAATAACTTAATTTTTTGCTTGTTCTTTAGCTCATTGATGTATTTACAGACAGATAACATTCTAACCCTCACAGCTATGGTTTTACAAGGTTAAACAAATTCTGCTGATTTCTCTCAGAAATTAGTTGCCGATTACGCTGATCATGCTAATATTTTTTTCTGCCTTATACTTATTTGAGCTCATTTTTCTTCAACATCAGTGGCCAGAATTACATATAATGCAACAAATGAAATTTTACCAGTGCCTTGTAAAATGGCATTAATAACTCCTTGTCTCTATGGAAAATACTTTGCCTGATGTATTTTAGAATTACAATTGTATTTTTCATGTCTGCATCACCTTGATAGCTCATAGTCATCTCATGATTGACTGATACACCTACCTCTTTCTCATTCATTGTCACTTACAGACAGGAAGTGCATAGTCTGTGACAAAAAATCCTCATTTCTGTTCCCTGTGTACATGACCATGACATTTTTAATATTACTCTGATTTTCAAGGTCATATAGTTCTTCTGTACATTGCTCCATTCCTTCACCATGTTGACTATACTTCCCATCTTGTGTCCATTGCAAATGACACTTGTATTCTTTCTTTTTTTTTTTTTTAGGTAAAGAAAATTTTATTTTTCAAAAAAAAGTAAATTTTAAGCAAGCAAGTTCTATTCCTCTGAGGGAAGAAATACCTCGAAAGCTAAACTAGTCTGAAATTTAAAATAGAGCATGTCTTTTTATGTGCTAGGTTTATTTATAAATACTTAATTCTACTGTCCTGCTATATAAATATTAAAAATTTAATTTTTCAACTGTTTGTAATTCATCAAAAAGAGTGACATGAAAAGCTATGGGAAGGATGACTTTGACAGAAGCTTACTTTGGTTATGGCTTATTGTAAGCTTACAGTTTACAGCTTACAATAAAGAACCTTATCTCTTTTAAGATCACTTAAATCTCAGTTGTGAATGGCAACATCAGATTATCAAAGACATCAGCCTGAACTGTTTCTATTCTTTCTAATGGAAAAAAAAAAATCAAGTTAAGATACCTAATTATTTCTAATGAGAATTAGTGACTAGGTAATTCCATGCTAGATAATTGTTTCAGTTATTTAACTATATTGAGCATGTAGGGGGGTAACACTCTAATGCTAATGTTTGTACTTCATATAGCTCAGAACTGTACTTTATGTCTTTAACACTTTTTGATAATAACATACAATTTTTAGCTTTCTGATAAAATATTTTATAGAATTTACATTGAAATGTGTAGTGAAAAAAGAAAGAGACTTCTTGTGCTGCAGGTATATTGACAGGTTTCTAAGAAGTTATTTTAGACCTATGTGGAGGACAAAGCCTTTAGTGGGGGTTCCTGAGTGTCCTCTGGAGGTATTCTAGCTCCTTGAGAGATAGGGTTTTATTTTCTTTGTTTTTCCTTCCGAGGGTTACTTAACTCCCAGTTATTTTCCCTGAGTGGAAAAAGGGGTTTTACCCAATGCTCTGTTACACCTCACCCCTGGAACCGAGCAAGGACTAGATGCTGAGCAGATGTGTTTCGGCTGGGGTAAGAGTAATACAAGAGGTGATGTTACTGCCTCAGCTTTCTGCATCTGGTGCTTGCTCATCTCTACGCTCTTGCAGACCCTTCAGGAAACTGGAATGGAGTCAGCTGTGCCAGATCCTTCACCATCTGTCACCTGGTCCTCACTTTGATTGCTTGCTGCCAGGCCTGGATTTGCTCGTTTGTCTCCATTAGGTACATATATTGATTGGGTTTGCCTCTTTCTGTAGAGGAAGATGGTTTATGGGTGGTTGGTAGAAGCTTTGGTTTTTTTTTTGTGATGAGGGGGTTTGTTAATGATATGTGAGTTGGTGAGGAGATGTAAGATGGAGTTGGGACTCAGTTTATTTGAGGAAGGAAAAAGCTTTTCCAACATGGTAGTGAGAAGGGAAAAGTCATTTGGATTAAAAATGAACCTGTCATTGCCCTTAGATGAAGGTGGAATGGGCTGTTCAGGCTGGCAGGACTCTGCTGGGCAGAGGTGCACACAGAATCAAGTCTCCCTTCTTCTGTTTCACATAATAAAAATGTTCTATGTAAAAGCCAATTCAACTACAAGTCACTGCTCTTTGTGCCCTAGTAACTGTTACTGGACTCTCTAAAGCAAGGTCATTACTCCTTTAATATAGGTAGTTCTGTATTCTCAACAATTGTAATTGCAAGAAGGAGAGATTGGAGCCAATTATTAATATTTCTTACATTGTTTTCCTGAATGCAAAGAGTTTGCTTAACTACTAGACTAACACTTAAAAAAAAAAAAAAAATCTAAGTGAGAAGGTAAGATCATGACAAAATACAACAATAACAATAAAAATAAAAATAACACTTGGGAAGAAGATACCACAATACTTGCAGTGCAAGTAGGTACCAAAACAAACTCCCCAACAATAAATGTGAAAAATGTGTTAAAAACCAATCTTAAGCTGAGGACAGCACTTTCTGCTCTAGGACTTCTTCTATAGTTACAATGATTCTGTTTGACTTGCTGTTGTGTTTTTAACAGTAACCTCTGCTTTTATGGGGGTAATCATACACACATAAAGTAAGTGAACACAATAACACACTTGTTCTCTATTTTGCAGATGAAGACACAGTGCTTCTAAAACAAGTTCATGCTGCAACTGCATGCGCAAAAGTGGCAGATTCCTGGGGTAGAAATTTCAGTGGGCATGCAGTGGTGTAATAGTTTTTTTCTTAGTTTTTTTTCCCAATCTTTTTTCCCAGTCACTCTTAGTTCCCTGATATGGGAAGTCTGTCTAAATACTGTACTTTCCTACTCCCTACTTCATATCTCCCTACTCTCCCTACTTCATATCTGAAGAGGCTGTCGCTATTGCAGCTATCTGAATTTCTTGTGCAAGTAATCTTTCCTCTTTCTAGAATTGCAGTTCATCATTCCATATTTTCACTAGATGTACAGAAGACCAAACTAGACAATGTAATCATCCCTCATGGCTTGAACTCTGTGCATGAATCTCATTCTCATCACTGGCTTGTCAACAAAATTTCACACCTGATTAATAATTTCTTGTTTCACAAGACATAAAGACAGAACTCCTTTGCTCTTATGAGAAAGAAGGCACTGCCTAAAGCAGGGTTAGCTTGTGAAGAAGCACAAAATATTTTGGCATGTCCCCATCGGTGAGATTTGGATGACATTTAAAAGTCTCTGCTACTGAGATTAATTGGCTGATGTTCCTGGAAGGTTGTCGCTAGCACCTTCGTTTTCAGCCCAGTATTCTCATATGAGATAAGGTTGAGTAACCCGTATAGCAGCATGCAAACACTCCTTGCAATTTCTCCTTGAATTAGCCGATTTTGCGTACAGCAATGAACTTTGCAAGAAGGGCTTGAGCTCTTGTATATGTTTAATGATGTTCTAACATCTGTCAGTTGCTTAATTTCCAAAGGGGGCACCCCTTCACTTCTGGAGCACTCTCCTGAGCTCTCAGACTTGTAATCATCATTCTACACGCTGCACTCCAAACAAAAGCACTCTGCTGTCTTGCTCTGACATCTAATGAGAATGATTGCTCTCCCACTAAAGGAGAAGCATTGCTAAGCAGCACCAAGGCAGCAATTACAGAAATAAAGGCAGAGATTTCCCTGCTGGTGCTGTGAGGAGGTAGTGATGGGTTCTTAAGGAACTGGGCTTGACCCCGTGCAGGTGAGGCACAGATCAGTCATTCTGAATTTGTTGAAAACTTCCTGGAGGAATTACATTTTATCTGGCCTTGCACTCAATAATTTTTCTGACCTGAATTTCCCTGATTTTGCATTTCCTTCATTTCTGGCACCTACAGGCGAGACTTTGCTGTATTTCCATCAGAGATGGGACAGACAGACCTGACAGGCTGTATTTGGCTTGCATGGCAAGGTTTTGGTAGCCGGGGGGCAGAATGACATAGGGGTAGCTTCTGTGAGAAGCTGCCAGAAGCTTCCCCCATGTCCGACACTGTCAATGCCAGCCGCCTCCAAGACAGACCTGCTGCTGGCCAAGGTTGAGCCCATTAATAACACTTCTGTGATAACAGAATTAAGAAAAAAAAAGGGAAGAGAAAAAAAAAGGGAAGAGAAAAAAAAGCTGCACACTTTTGCAGCTAGAGAGAGGAGTGAGAAGATGGGAGAGAAACAATCCTTGCAGACACCAAGGTGAGTGAAGAAGGAGGAGGAGGAGGTGTTCCAGGCGCTGGAGCAGAGATTCCCCTGTAACTTGTGGGGAAGACCATGGTGAGGCAGGCTGTCCCCCTTCAGCCCATGGAGGTCCATGGTGGAGCAGATGACCACCTGTAGCCTGTGGAGGACCCCATGCCGCAGCAGGTGGATGCCTGAAGGAGGCTGTGACCCCGTGGGGGATCCACACTGAAGCAGTCTGTTCCTGAAGGACTGCACCCCATGGAAAGGACCCATGCTAAAGCAGTTCATGAAGAACTGTCGTTCATGGGAAGGACTCACACTGGATAAGTTCATGGAGGACTCTCTCCTGTGAGAGGGAGCCCATGCTGGTGTGGGGGAAGGAGTCCTATCCCTGAGGAGGAAGGATTGGCAGAGACAACGTGTGATGAACTGACCCCAACGCCCGTCCCCTGTTCCCCTATGCCACTATGGAGGAGGAGGTGGAAATCGGGAGAGGCTTAACTTGCCTGGGAGGGGTGGGGGAAGGTGTTTTAAGATTTGGTTTTATTTCTCATTATCCTCTTGTCTGATTGGTAATAAATTAAATTTGTTTTTTCCCCAAGTCAAGTCTGTTTTGCCTGTGCCAGTAATTGGTGAGTGATCTCTCTCCGTCCTTATCTCCACCCTCGAGCCTTTCGTTACATTTTTCTCCCCCTGCCTAGTTGAGGTGTGGGAGTGATAGAGCGGGCTTTGGTGGGCATCTGTCACCCAGCCAGGGCCAACCCACCACACAGGCTGTGGAAGAGGTTTTCAAAATAGCTGAGGCCCAACTAATGTCTTGTGCCCTGGCCAGCCACTGTCTTAACTGAAGTATTAGAGGAGATGAGCCAAAGGAAATAATTTTGGGAAATGAACTAATAAATATCAAAACTGCTCTAAGGTCATACAGATTTTCAATTGAAATGGCCAGACTGTAACCTGGCCCAAGGTTTGGCCATTTCAGCTGTCTGTGCTCCAAGGCCTGATCTGGTGCAGCTGAGCCTTGCAATTTTTGGCTCACTTTTACTGAGAAAGTGGTCAGGGTGAGATGAAGTTTGTGAGCTGTGGATGCACACACTAATAAACGTGAAAAACAAAGACTGAAGTAGAAGTGCCGAGACAGTAAAAATGAGAAGCTTAAGAATCCAAAAGGAAAAATACCACCCGGGAAGATATAAAACACTGAGGGAGATGCAGAAACTCAGAAGATGCAAATTCAGCAGCGTACAGATGAGCGATACAAGGTGCAAGAGAGAGTGACCTTCTTCCCTGCCTGGCTGTCTGGTCAACAGTGATTCATGAGGGGGCTTTTTCAGGGTGTCTAGTTCTCCTAGCTGTTCTAGAACTCCTAGCTGTTCTGTTTATCAGACCACAAATAACTGCTTTTCACCCCAAAGTTATATCATTTTTTTCCTGCAGAACATCTTTGTATGGGGAAAATGATGATTCTCCTCCAAATCTGACCAAGTCATGGCTGTTTACAACAAGAATTTTAGCAGAAGGTGAAATAGAAATTTAAATAATTTCCATAGACTGCCACATTATGAATCTTGGACTTTTTATTTTTACTTTTTGTTAGAAATTCTGGGGCATGAGGATATAAATCCGATTCAGTCTGAAGCCAGGACACTGTCCAACCTGTGGTGCAGCTCCGAATTTAAGTGATGTTCCACAGCACATGGCTGAGCCTGGCATCCTCAGACAGAGGTGCTTCATCCACACACCGGAGGGGATTTAGCCTTGTCTCATGGTCCAGCTGGAACAGGGTCAGATATGTCTGATAACAGAAGCCTGTCTTTGTTCTGACACTGATAACAGCCATAAGCCTGCCTAATCCTAAGAAAAATGATCTAATGCCTCTCTTTTTGTCCCTCTCTTTTCTAATTCCATTTCTTTTTTCGCCAGTTTTGGGACGGAGGGAGTAAAGGAAGAGGGACATGATGACAAGCTCAGCCGTTTTGTAAATTAATAGAAGCTCCGGTACCAGAGTTACGTTTTGCTACTTAAAAAAGAATGTATAACAGTGATGGCAGATTTGAAATCTGTAATTTTCCTGGATGTGGAAATAAATAACTGTACCCATGGTGCATAACTTCTATTAAGAAACTGATGTTTCAACCATAAAAAAGGAATAAAATGTTGTGCTAGCAAAAGGGTATGGCATGTTGCATCTAACCAATTGACATACTATAACAGTTATGCTAGTGATACATCAATTCTATACTCCATTTATATGCATATCAGCATAGCTATGAGTATTTAGGCCTATGTGTTTGAATGAGGCAGTGGTTTTCTTCCCTTGAGTTTTGTTTGTTTCAAATTGGATTATGAACAGCAGGAAATATAAGTTTATTCTTCCTTTTCTGCAAGAAGGGATAAAACACAGAAGCAGAGTTGTAGACAAGAGTACAGCATTCATGGGAAGGTTAACTTCACAGGGGCTCTGTCACTAGGATGGTCAGAGGAAGAAAACTGCTTCTAATCATCAGGAAGAATATTTGAAGCACACAGAGCACAGCCCATTTCATGTAATAGTGAACTGTCTACTGCATATGGATTGCATTAAATTAGAAGTAGTACTCATCTGCTAGACTCAATGTTTGAAGGCTGTAATAGATATGTTTTAATTTATGTATAGAAAGGGAAAATAAGAATTTAATTTGTTCTTTAAACAAGGAAAACTCAGTTGGATCTTATGAAGTGTTGACACTTTTATAATGTAATCCTCTTAAAGAAAATTTCCTACAAGGTTTCTTGAAGAAGTGACCCAAAATCGAAGTTGCTTCCTGAGGGAGACAATGCTCTACAAAATTTTACATCAGAAGGCTTGATAATGTGCTAAACAGAATTGCAAGTTGGATGTGGAGGACAGGAGAAAACTGAAGAAGGAAAGATTTCTGGCAGGAGTTCAGCCCAGGCCATAATTGGATCAAAATGGTGTGCAAGCAAGTTTCTCACTTTAACCAAGGACTTATTGTATGATACTGGGCACGTCCTTTAATCTCCCTGAGGTTGATTGATGCCACCTAATTTTGGATTGCCTTAAAAACCTAACATCTTAAGCTTCCTGCATGGCCAATAAAGAGAGTATGAGACCACAAAAGGGCAGTATAAGTTGCTTAACTCACTAGGTGCTCCATGGATCTATGGCTACCAGATTTATAACATTGCAATTCTTAATATGCAACTGAATGGGCTGAATCTTTCCCTCTGTTACTTCCCTGTCTATCAGTGCAGTTATTTTAATTCTGTATTTTCATACTTTGTCCCATTTCTTTAGCTCACAAGCTATCTTATGTTAGGATTGTTACCTTGCGCCTCTTCCACTTTTAAAGCAACAGTGTGCTGAAATGCATTGGAGCTGCAGGCACTATGTTAATGCAAATCCCTGTACACAGTTAAACTATCACAACTATAAATAAACTCC
Source organism: Antrostomus carolinensis (assembly GCF_000700745.2). Lineage (NCBI taxonomy): Eukaryota > Metazoa > Chordata > Aves > Caprimulgiformes > Caprimulgidae > Antrostomus > Antrostomus carolinensis. The sequence continues at coordinate 29,179 of NW_010312852.1, forward strand.
CAAATACTAGCTAAAAGACAAAAATCTCAACTTTTTCTAGTTATAGTCATATTTTTACCACTCTGTTGAGTATTCTATTAACTGGAAAGGTAATGATCTTGTTCAGTGCAGCCTTGTCACTTTAACTGAAATAAAGAAGCAAAAACTCTTGCAACTCCGAGCAATTTTTTCTATCAATTAGTTAACTCTCAGCAAGTTGTATCTGCTAAGGAGATAATAATAGTAGCAATCAAAGGGAGAGATCACAAATGTCAAAATTTCCAGCTGAAGACATAATTACCCTAAAAAGCTTTTTATGTAACTTTTTGCTGCATCTGCTGGAATTTATGAATCACAAAAGATAAACTAATCACCCCAAGAAAGAAATTAAAATGCATAGGTCTTATATTTTTGCAAACAGAAGATTTGTTATGTTTGGCTTAAATATATATTATTATTATTTTAATTAAGCAGTTTATAAAATTGGTGAATGGAAAGTAGGGCCACATTTATAGTATTCAGGGGACAAACACACAGCACCCCAGAAAGAAGAGTTGACCAACTATTGGCTTGCCAACAAGTTGCCATGGAAACAAGATCACCTTCCTTCAAAATGGATGGTGTTGAATATTCAATATTTATATGATATCTTTGATATTACAAGTAATAGACATAGAAAGTCAGAAAGGGCCTCTAGTTCATCTTCTCTGGGCACTGAATTTCTCCTAATATGCCCCTTATTCAACCATTAACTTGTGTTTGTCTGAAATATATCCTCCAGAAAGGCATCTTGTATTGATCTGAAGGCAAAACATTAACCTAGTGTTAAAAATGTGTGCCTAATCTCTCATCTGAATTTGAGTCTGGCTTCAGTTTAGACAGTGGTTCTTGTTATGCATTTTTCTCCTAGATTAGACATCTCCTAGCACCGGTGAAAGTTTCCTATCTGCCCACTGTGGTCAAGGAACCTTCCAAATGTCTCTTTCTTAAACCTTATCTCCTGCAGTAAGATGCTTATTTAACCTTAAATTATTTTCTGTGGATTGCTTCTGATATTGAAGAAAAGTAGGCTATATTATGGAGATTAAGAAGTTAATCTTTTCCCTATCTTTTTTTGTGTGTGCAAACTGAAAGGGGTAAAACTCAACATCAACTAGTCCTGCTGCATGTTGCGCTAAAAACTACAGAAGAGCAGTTATTGATTATATGACAAATGCAGTAAGAAATGTTGATGTGGGATCTGGAGCCTTTTCAGATGTATATGCTTTCAGAGGAGCTGTAATTATGATCTTCTTTTGAAGCTGCTTGGCAAGTCCCCATCACTTTAGCTCCCAGCTTACCACCCAACACACTGCTCAGTCTCATCGTGCTCCTCTTTCACCCAATGTGTGTCTCGGAAACGCAGGAACAGTAACTCTGACAGTGCCCTGTAGATGTGGATGGTGGGGCAGCCATCGTGGTGTCCATACTTATATGTTAGCTTAAAGTATCAGGATTTATGGCTAAAAGTGAGACTATGCCAAGCAAGTAGATTTGTGTGAAGTGTGACTGGAATCCCTCTAAAAGATTCTGTGACCTGGATTTTGCCTCTGTGTCTGCTCTTGCAGCTTCAGAAACTTAGTATTATGGTATGCATTATTATTAGACCCAAGTGTCTAATATGTCTGAAGTTAATATAGTAAGTGTGTGTATTGCTGGAAAATTTAACCACATTAAAATATTTCACACATTCAAGGATTTCAATATTTTAGGCAAAATGGCTGCAGTGTTGGAGACTTCTTTCTTTTTAGAAAACAAGAAGTATTATAAAATTTTTGAAGCTAGTAAAATTTTTTGCAGCTTTACAATATGACAAAAATGTGAGGATAATTTTTTTTAAATTTCCATCCAACTAAAAGTGCATTGTTCATAGAATTTTCATTATTGCTTTCAGTTCTGTTGAATTTAATGCCATAGTCTCATTTTTCCACATCAGATCATAAAGACCAAACTGGATTGGATTGCAGCCAGCAGTGTCTTGATTTTTTAATATGATATTTATACCTCAAAATGCAATCATATATTTTAACTGAACTGCAATTACCTAAATTAATCAGAACAACCAATACAGGAAAGGAAAAAAACCCTCAACAAAAGAAAATTATCATGTCAACACAGAGAAACTGTTCTGAAATTTGTATTGACCAACTTAATTTCTTCTATTCAATGGCAGCTCCATGTCATCTAAGAAAACTCTAGATCATGTAGATTATGTCCTGGCTCTATCCTCCATGCTTATTCTCTGCATATCAAGGATAGCTGGAAAACTATCAATGGAATGCTTTGGAAGACTGTCCATCTACTCATTTTGCTGAGCATAAGGAAATGCTAGCAGCATATTTTTTAACAGGGAAGCTGAAGGTTTTCCATAGGAGTACACTCATACACTTACAGAAATTAAACATTTTCATTGGCTTGGGAAAAAAGACCACATTGATATGTAACTATAACAACTTCTGTCTTGAGAGCTCATATTTGCTTTCATATAGCTTTTCTTGCTCTATTAGGGGAAAAAATATGCATGTAGCTCCCTTTTTCAAAGACAAGAGTTTTCCAGTGACTACAAAAGGTTGTAAGAATGTTAGCATACTAGCTAATTGAGATTATTTTGCATTCTTAATATTTAGCTATGCATAAGGGAGGAGCTATACAGGGAATTTGAAGAATCAGGTATTTTAAAGGAGATCAGGCCTTAAGAACATCAGAAATTAAAAGCTTTAATTCTTTTTACAAGCACACATATTTCAGGAATATTGTGGGAAGCTGTTGTCCTCAAGAGGTAATGATAACTACATATCCTCCTGAGGTTGTGCCACTATTTGCTGCCTAACTGAAGAAGTTAAAAGCTGTAACTCTACATCACTTAATGAACAGCACTGATGGAGCTCAGAAGGGAATTTGAATTCCAGCTGGATGTAATTATCATTACTACTATTAGTTTATGTTCACATGCCTTCTCAGGCAGGCATCTCAGTGTTTAGCTTGAAATTTTCTTCAGTCATGTTATAAAACAAATACCAAAGCAATCCAAATAATCATGCACTAATTTGGAGAACTAGTATCTACAGTCATCGGAAACAAAACTTGCAAAAAAAAAAAAAAAAAAAAAAAA
>NW_010312852.1:32350-54152 GCF_000700745.2 Antrostomus carolinensis
CTTGATGATCTTGAAGGTCTTTTCCAACCTACATGATTCTATGATAACATCAGGCAGGGGAGTCCATCCTACCCCAGCAGCAAATCAAAGCTTGTTATACCATTAGGCTCAGCTGCTGTTTTTGTGAAGGTATGCTGTTTAAATTTGCCCTCCCCTTCAAATGCAGTGGTGTTCAAATAAAGCAGTCCTTCATGAGCCCAGAAGCATGTTAACGACTGCTATATCTCCGTCAATGTAAATAAATGCCATTCTTTCTTCAATAAACCCAAATTGACTTCCTTGTTCCAGGCTCTTTGGTGCATTATATGAACTCATTTTCCACATTACAAGTGTAAAAATCTCTAATCTGGCAGCAGTATGATTGTTCTGTTAATTATGTAAAATCAGCCCTACTGTCAATCCACCATAAAATTTAGATCTCTGCATGCTCCGTAATGGTGTAATTTAAGGGGCTGGAAAGTATTTGCTGTAAACACAGTGTAGATACATGGATCACAGAAAGTAGCTATAGAAGCAGGTATCTGTGAGGTTGTGTAAAATATACTCATTTATAAATAATTTCTGTTTATCTGGAACAAATGTGATGAAAACTACAGCTAATCATGCCCTGCAGATTTGAATTTAATTCATTTTGTTGTACTCCATAGTATCTCAAATAACTCTGTATTCAGAAGCAATTCCTCATTCCCCTTGAAGTGTTACCAGAGAGAGACATCACTCAGAGCCACCTTGTTTCCTAATAAAGTTCACTACTGTGAGTAGGAGCATGAGCTAGTCTGGACAATCTGCAAAATGAATATTTCCTTTGCAATTGCTCTAAAATATGAAGGACTTCTTCAGGAAATCAGGGAAACTATTTTCCTAATTTCAAACAAAGAATAATTAAAATGCTGATATTCTCCCTGTCTGAAATTGAAGTAAAAAGCTGAAATCTCACAAATAGTTTTCACCCAGAAATCCAAAGGAAAAATAAATTGGTTTAATGAAAAAATAATATTTTAGTATTTAAAAAAACTCTGAATTATCTACTTAGGTTTAATTTAATTTTAAAATACTACTTTCAAGAAGGGATTAATTTAGAAAACTTGAAATAGTGTATTTCCAAAATGTATTTCCAACATTTGTTGAAACTGATCGTAGTCTACAAGTTCCAGCTTTAAAAACTGATCAGTTGGCAGGAGAGAGAGATCTTTTTATTTTTTCCTATAAGGTTACTATTTTGAAAAAAACTTCCTGCAAAAAGAACATCCTAGTTCATAGTATGGGTCTGCTCTGGTAGCTGAATTCAGCACCAGTATGCAACTGGGAATCTCTGCCCCAAACCTGCTCCTGCATCTTCAATGTGGATGCCTCTAGTTTTTTTTTTGATTTTTTAGCACACGTAGGGGAGAAAGAAGTCATGTTGGCAGTACCAATACATTCAGGCCAGGAAGGAAATGAGACAGAGTTGAGATCAGATCCACATTTTCCAGCTCTTCCATGAACATCTTGGAACAAACCACAGGAGATGGGCAGGGAAGAGGAGCTCTGCACATGATGCTGTGCACAGAGCAGAAAGGGAGGGGAAGTGTGTGGTCACTGGGAGGGGAAGTGCCTGGCTGTGTGGCAGCTTTTCATCTCAGAGGAAAGAAAAAGAAATCTCTTCTGTCTGACCCTCCGAAGTCTGCTCATCACCCCTCCTAGCCTGTGGAGGATTCAGAGAACAGTGCATGCTCCAGCCTGTGTGCTTTCTTCCTAGTCCCATAAATACTTCCTGTGTTTAAGCTGTTGTCTGCTGACTGTCACAGCAAATAATTATAACAATTTATAATATGTTTCTTTAGCCCTTGAGCTGTGACTGCTTATTTCCTCTTACGCATCCGCGATATAACTCGGTGGTTATCAAAAAAATGCCTTTGCCAGGCTGTGTGCACTGTGCAGCATGGTCCTCCTGGGTAAGACTCGGTCATCATCATTTTATTGTTCACATCCCAAAGCTAAATGAAGAGGAATCTTCTAATTCCCAGAGAGATGAATTTCCATCATAACTCTGATACCCTAATGCTACACTTCATCTAGCAACCAACACTTAGCTGAGCACCCTGAGGAGAGCAAAGGGAAAGGTTGGGAAAACAAACACAAAGGACCACAGGTAATGTGACATCACTCTAAGGCTGTTTATCACAATTATTAGCATCAGAATCCTGTGTGAGAGCAACCCTATCCCTCCTCCAAACTGACAATAATTGTATGAGTGTCTCAGTAAGGGAAAGAAAAGGTATTTTAGAATCTCAATTTAATGCCAATTCTGTTTTATTAATATGTCAACTCTAGGAAGAGGTTTATGAACATAGTGAGTTAAGGTGTATGTGCTGTATTACTCATGATAAAAACGTTATATGATGGTAGTCTTAAAAGGATGGTGACATATAAGAAAACCTCTCATGCTGGATGAACACTGTTAAGTAATGGGAATGTGCCTGTGGAAAATCTCTAGGGGAAGTCGAAGATACAAACCTTTGAGTAGCAGAGAGGATGAAGCAGCCCATTCCCAGCCATATTTAGAAATGGGTGCTGTGTGACTGAGCTACCTTGCTGATGGACCAAAAAAAGCAGGGAAAAAAGGGAAAGAGACTTGGGCAGGAAAAGATGCAAGCAGCAGTGGGCTTGCAAGTTGTACGAGAGTAAGAAGAATGATCATTACTAAAGCAACAGAATTGGTGATTTCTTCCTTGGTATCTTCTCTTCTTTTCAGTGATTGAGATCAAGAACTAAACCCTAGCTAGAACTTGAATGTAACCTGTTTGGATCTTGAGCTGGCCTGAAACAGATTTATCCAAAGCAGGTTACATTTCAAAAGGAACATATCCAAAAAAAAGATACAAACAGGCTCTGGAGGCATTTGAATTTCAGAACTAGAAAGATGGAAAAATGCTCTTTCTATGTTGCAAGTGACAGTTTGGGGCTAGCGTGGTAAATCGCTATGTAAGTAGAAAGAACTTCAAATAATTTTTACTCCATGGCCCTTTATAAGGGACAGGGAAAAGGGAATCAGCTAAACAATAAACTGTCATTGGTTCCATATATAAGGATAATCCATTGAAATACTTGAGTTGGTCTGACATATATTTGAAAAAAAAGTTCTAATGATGCAAGAACTTTGTTAGGTTTTGGAGAAGTTAAGGGAGATATGAGATGCTGTAGATCCGTATGTTATTTCACATAACAATTTTTTAATATATTGTAATAAAAATACTGTCATGTCCTTTCTATGTCTTTACATCCCTCAACATTTTGAACACCCTCAAATATTTGAACACACCTCAAATAGTTTCTCAGTTGTAATTTATTTACTTTCTGTGCCCATCTTTCCCTGAATGACTCCTTACTGAAGGTTTGGGCTGAGCTTTACATGTAGTAAAAAACCTGATTTCTTCCTAACACCCACTCATTACTCATCTGAAGAGGTGCTGAATTGTTGAGGTGACAACTATATCTGACCATGACCAAATGGTCTATCTGGGCAGCCTGAAAGGTAATGTACCATGGTCTGGAATTTCATTACTGAACTGAAAGAGCAAGAGCTGATGTCCTTCAAATTTAGGTTTTGGTTTTTTTTAAAAAAAGAAAAGCACAAAAGAAAAACCAACAAAAAACCCCTCCCCTTCCAGCTTGACTTTCCGGTAAGATGAGAACTGAGCAAGGAAACATAAAACTGCCTACTGCAAGAGAAGCGTATAAAATCAGGTTATCTTTATCTAGAGACTGCAGTGCTGGCTGCTGGCGGTATTTAAACAGGATTGTTTCACAGCTGGGTGCAATACACTGAGAGGAGGACTCTTATTTCCTCCTCCTCTCACCAAACTCAGGTTTTTCCTCCGCTACCCCAGTTGCTGTTGTGCACTTTATATCAGCACATTTATTTATCACAGTCTTAAATGACATACCTACCCAGTGAGAGCAAACCCCATCATTACTCCCACTTTCAATTGCCCAGTTTATATTTCAGAGCTGATTTATGATACTTGCCTGCCTCACTGCCCAAGTGCCCCAAGCAATTTATTCCATAATGCCCTTTTTGTAAAGAAATTATGCCTGGATTGCTCACAGGTTAGTTCTTCTATGGTGGCACTCCATGCCCTGGTACTTTTCGGTCATTCACCGTTTCAAATAGCTCAAAGGCAAACTGTGATACAGGATTTTGATTGTCCAGACTTACTGAATGCAGTTAAACTGGAGAGGGAAAAAAAGAAGACTGGAGGTCTCTTGGGCTATTAAATGAATTTCTGCTGTACAATACTAGAGTGAAACCCACATAAGTCCAAAGAATTTCTTGGGATTTCAGCAGTGTAAAGAGTTTGATACGCTGTCGCAAGCTAAGAAGAAAGAGAATTGAAATGCTGCAGACCTTAAAGCACCTTATAGATGGGTTGTTTAAGGCTGCCACTGTTTGGGGAAAACTAAATCAGTAATAATTTTGTATCAATTTGTTCATCCTAGCTATTTTTTTCTAAAATAAAAGCTAGTGTCCAGGGATGGATTTTATTCTTGTTACTTTACTGTTAATTAGTTCTACATTCACTCCTGTGAATGCCCCTTTAGCATTTAATAGAACTCAGATCTTGAAGGGACTGACCTAAGTGCAGTTCCATAAGGCAAATGTGAGTTTTACACCTAAATGCCACGCATTATAGGCCCATCAAGTCGCAAAGACTGGGCAGCTGTCCCTGCTGTGGAAATTTGTTATGACCCTAGAGAAAACAGCACAAAATCCAAATTCTCTTCCTGCGACTGGATATGTGAAAGGTGATATAGGCTGCCATTTTCATCTTTACCTACATGTCTTAGCCTGTACAACCCAGACAGAAATTAAAAGAAAGAACAACTGTGTCCTGGCCCGATGAAAAAAGGGATATATGAAGGAAAAGACCTTGGAAATATTAGTCTTAATTATTTCTTATTCCATTAGTAACCCTAATAAGTTTAATGGTATTGTTAATGGCATTAAAACTACATAAAGAACATTAGAATGTCTCCTTTATGAGAATTCAGAATTAAAAGAGTTAGTGCTCAAACAGTAAAGGATGAAAAGAAAATCTACCACTACAGAAAATTAAATTAAGAAATAAAGAATCCTGCATAATTAATGCTGGCAGTTACAGCATTGCCTTACTTTCGTGCCTATGTGCTGCTTTTTAGCTGCACAATTGTTTTTCTTGTAGTGATATTTGTGCAAAAATATTTTCACGGTATTGTAAAGCTTGTTGTAAAATCAGCCCTAAAGAATAGTGTAGAGCTGTGGGTAGGTCTGACAAACAGGATGCAGAATAGGGAGTGACAGGGAACACAGCACAAAGTGCAAGTGCTTAAGTGCTGGGTTTCTTTTTCCTGACCTGGGAATTTGTGCACAGTAATACTGATATTCTGAGAAGTAGGAAATCCAGGGCAGGACTTGAAATCTGCTCTTCACCATAACAAACCAGGCAGGAAACACAACATAGTTTATTCCTGTCCATCTCCATTCAAGCCTCATTCCAGCAAAACTCAAACTGGAATGACAAAATCCTTGTGTTGCAGTCTGGAGGCTTTGCTGGTGCTGGGGATGTCAAAGTGTCCATGCACAAAGAGGGAGATGTGACTGGGACCAACTCTGCAGCTGGACCTCCATGAGGTCTACCTTCAAAACCTTTCCACCACATGAACCAAAGCACAGGAAATTGTAACACTTGGGAGATTTACTTCATCCTCCTTGTCTGAACTAAACCATTAGTGCAGGTGCACCCTGAAGGGCAACCCACCTAGGGAAAGCTGGGCACATACTTATGTGCCTGCAGGACTCAAACATGAGTTTCTGCACTGCAAATGCTGGATGTAGCATTTAGAATAAAAAAAAAATTCTACATATGGTTATGGACGTAGTATTATGTAGTTCTGGCTGCATCAAAAGTTTTCAAAATGTTAGCCTGTATGATTTCCAAACCATATAACTCCTGGAAACACATTAACTTGCTAACACATGTCCCAGAGGCCTCAGTGCAAGGAAGGTAGCAGAAGACCGGTTGTCTCTTTATACTGGAAAGTCTGAAGCAGAGGCCTCCAAGGACAGTAGAAGAATCTTCTCTAAAGAGAAAAAAGCTAAAAAAGAATCACAGGAAAGAAATTTTCCAGGAGGACTTTTAAGACCCAGGTGGCTCTCTGAATTGCCAAGAAAGCATCATATGCAGGCTCCTATGTGGTCTCTTCTGGGTTTCCTGGGGTTTGGAAAGTATTTCTGCACTTTGCTGAAATACAGCTGAAAGCACTAAACCAGCACTAGAGCATGTGCACATCAGACTATTGCAAAAGTACAAATATCGTACAGAAAATAAGAGTGAGGGGGAAGAAGCAGGCTGGCGGTGCGGTGACACTGCCATAGCACTAGAGCATGTGCACATCAGACTATATAAGTACAAATATCATACAGAAAATAAGAGTGAGGGGGGAGAAGCAGGCTGGCGGTGCGGTGACACTGCCAACACCAGCTCCTGGGAATGGAGACCCCAGCACAACTACCTTCTCACTGTATTGAGAGCTCCTGGACTTCTTTTATCTGAGCTTCCTTTCTCCCAGAAGTCCAGACAGGTTGGGAAACAACATATAACATAATATATGGCTTTTCCAATAGGTGTAGGCAAACAGAGGAACAGACACATCTATATGGGGTTTTGAAAACAGCACTGCCCCTTGCTTTGTCTGAGAAAGAGGTCTGTACAAAGAAAAGTCTGCACACATCTATTTTCCTTTCTCTGCTCTCATACTGATTGGGAGAATGCTTTGGGTGGGGTTTATGAGTCTTCTGGAGGTAACCCCTGGATCGTGTGCACAACCATCTTTCCTGACCTCTGTTTGTCTTTTTTTTTTTTTTTTCTTTAGTAAAACCCATGTGAGGTTTCTTTTCTTTTCTTGGACAATGTTTCCTTTCTGCCTTTCAGAGGTTCACATCTGCGGTGCCTTTTTAAATTCACTGACGCCTTTTTAAATTCCCTCTTATTCACCTTTGCCTCTCCATCTTGTCTGGGAGATTTCAACTCACTCATCACTCCATCTTTTCCTTCAGACAGATAAAAAAAATACTAGTTCGCTAAGTGTCTGTCAAGCTCTTCAGCATACTAATTACTGTTTGTCAAAGAACAGTTATTAAAATGCACAGTCACTGCAGAGAAATAGCTCTAATGACCCGAGATAAAAGTGTTCCCTCTGTCTTTCCTGCTGCCACTGAGCAGGTGGTTACTGCCCCGCAGTTCAGCTGCAGAGGACTGCGAGTTACTCAAAACCTGTTTTAGTGCAAAACTGGCTTCATGAGCTTCTTGACTATTGCTTACTTCAGCCCAATATAAGTGATAATCAAAGTGATGTAAGTTTACAGACTGACATCCTCTCCTATCACCTCTTCTCAGGTATATTTAGTTTTCTACCCTTCTAAGCCTTCCTAATGGCATTAAGCTCAAACCACCTTGACTTGTTCTGTAATTTTTAAATTTTTCCCTCAAGTGGGTGAAGCTGATCCCTACTATGTGGAATTTTTATGGTACCCCTTGAGGCAAATTAAACATGTGTGTGGTTTAAATAAGAAAAAAAAAAAGAACAATTTAATGAACAATGCATTAGGCAGAGTCTTAACCCAATACGTGGTTTTACATGGAATCTGCAAGGATGCAGCACAAGCAGAATCCTTATATACACTTGCACCAGCACCCACCCTGAGACTGGTTGCGTGGGGCACCTCAGCCCAGCTGTGGGTCCATCTCCCAGCCCAGCTCTGCTGCCCAAAGGTGGCCTCTGATTTTGGGCCTTTAGGTGCTCCCATTCCAAGATGGTCTACAAGACAGTGCTGAGGCAGTTTCTTATCTCATCACCAAGGAAAACTTCACTCCCTTGCAAAGAGTTGTTCTGTCTCTGGCATTTAGCCAGTTTAACCCCTTTCTTGCAGTTGGATCTTCTTGCCCTCCATGCCAGATCATTCCTTGGTTGCATTACCACTGCTGACCTGTTACAATTAGAATTTCCCTTGCATTGTTTTCCTGTGAAAGTTGCCTTTTGTGGTGGTAACGTCCAGGTTAATAAGGGCATAAGGAGAATTTGACGGCTGGATGGGAGTGTGTTGTCCAATATTTCTAGTTTGGAGGTTATATACACACAGGTTATTCAAAGGTAAGCAGTGTTCCTAGTAAAATTTTGTACAAACAAGTGTTTGAGTTGTGCACAGAAAATCTATAAATGGTGAGAGCCCCACAGCACTGTCAAGATATAGACCTATTGCATTAAACATGTTTTCTGAAAGCAAAAAACCTTCCATCAAATCAACCTAAGATCTAAGAGATTTCTAGGTTGAATGAATATACTGTACAGAAATTTACCGTAGTCCTAAACTCATGAAAGCTTTGCGATTCCATCATCAAAAGTGCTTAGCTTTCACAGGAATAGTGAGTTTGAGTGTGTTTTCTCTCATACTTCACCTTCTTTCCATCAGGCTGCCTTCCACAAGTTCACTTATTTACAACTTCGGCATCAGTGGCATGAACAAAGGTTTCCTGCGCCAGTTTTCGACCCTCAGCATCATCTCAGTTATTTCAGTGGTTTTCTCTAGGTTTAACTGACTTGAACTTTAAAGGCTAGTCTGTCAATGAGGTACAAGAAGAAACATCAGCTTCTCTTTCTAATCTTTATTTTCTCTCAGGTTTCCAGAGATATAAAACAATATAGGAAGATTTATCATAATTTTTACTCCATAACCCAGGTCTAAGCAAACTCAGCAAACTCTAAGCAAACACAGATTGCCTGTGCACAGGTGTGGGAGGGCTTTCAGAGAACTCTAAATATTACATTAAATCTGTCAGAGACAGAGTTGACCCTTAAGTAGTTAATTAGCTCTCAGATCATGGAAAAAGTGACAGTTTTTTGTAGATGTATTACAGGGTTATGAGAGCAAAGACTGTGCTGAAGGACAGGTAGATTAATTTGAGTCTCAGAAAGGAAAATCTGTGAGAATCCAGTTTTGATCTATTTTGTCTCCCACCAAGCCAGTCCTGCAATCCTGAGTCGATGCAGTGCCTTGGAGTACTGGGCTTGCTCTAACAGCACTGCCTGATCGTCCCTCCTGCTGCAACTTTTTCCCTACCTTTTCTCTTTCCTGAGACACCCCACACTGGATGCAGTGTTTATTAGTCATTATTAGTCATCCAGTTGTTTGCTGGACTTGGTAGACCTGAGTTCAACCCAAGAGAAGGAACTACTGTATTGTTCATTAATGCCCTCAAATATCCCAACTAGAATTAGTTTCATTTCTGTACTGCAGAATATTGAAGGGATGATGCTAGCAATTGTTCTCTGAAGAAGAAAGAGGGGGAAAAGCAGATGATACAGGGAGGGAGAAGCAAATTGGTTTTGCACTTACAGTGTAACCCTTTGAAATCTATAGTATTAGAGAGCCTGCTGCAATTTTAAGCACCTTTGACTAGGCGCTCAACAGTGGATAATAAAAGGATCAGAAAAAACAGAGAATCAATAAGGTTGTCAGAGTTCTTTCCTCCTACTACAATATTTCACATTTACTCTGTGTATCTCTCTACCTCACAGGATTTCAATAAAGCAGGAAAATGGCCAGTCTTAAAGCTGAGCGATACAATTTACTCATCACACTTTACTAACTACTACTTCAGAGATTTAGTACATGTCTAGACAGGGATCCATTTTTAAAATAAAATTTATAATACTCTATTAAAGAGAGTGATTACTGTGTATGCTAATATTCATAAGGATCAGTATCCTTCTGTTCTCTGGATTTAACTTTAGTGCAATTTCAGGGATTTTACACTGTTGGTTTTTCAGAGACAGGAAAATGCAGTTCATTAGCATGTATGAATATACAGAGAGAAGAGATCAGTGCCTGCCCCTCCTCTTCCCTTATGAGGAAGTTCTAGACCACGATGAGATCTCCTCTCAGTCTCCTCTTCTCCAGGCTGAACAAACCAACCCACTTCAGCCTCTCTTCATACGGCTTCACCTCTAAACCCTTCATCAATTTAGTGGCCCTCCTCTGGACACTCTCCAGTAGCTTTATATTCTTTTCATACTGCGGTGTCCAAAACTGCACCCAGTACTCGAGGTGAGGCCACACCAGTGCAGAGTAGAGCGAGACGATCACCTCTCTTGACCAGCTCGCAATGCAGTGCTTGGTGCACCCCATAGGTCATGGAAAGAGTTCCTTAGACATGATGAGCCAAGTGAATAAGATGTTTTTTTCTAGTGACTTGCCCTCAAGTTTATGTAGTTTACCTGTTAACTCACACTAGAGCCAAGCATTTTTGCTGTAAGTCAAGTTCATTTTTAAAAGCATAAAAATGAACCATAAAATGAGTATTCCAAATAATTCTGGTGTGTCAGTGATTTAAAGCTTCTCTGGTATGATTGAGCTTTTTAGTGAAATTTGATGATTTCTCAGTTACAGGATTTATTTAAATGCTTGGGTTATTAATGTCCAGCATCCTCTGAGTTTTTGATGGCCTTTAATGGATTAAATTAATGGATTTTAATGTGACTATTTGCTCTAACTAATGAAGACTGAAGTATTTCCAGAGATATCTATTGAGAACATGACCGTACCCTTCTTATGCATTGCAAATATTATGTACTTCAACTGTAGAACACCAAAGAGCTGAATGTTATATATTTTCTTTCCTTTTTTTCCAACATGCTACACAATACTGAACCACTGTTATCTAATTACCTTATTTTTTACAGTCGTTGACTTTGTTAGGAGATGAAAGGGGTTGGTTGGTGAGGCCATCTGAAGTCTACAGCATCTCCCAGGACGGTACTAGGAGAACTCATTATGGCTCATGAAATGCTCACTAATTATAGTATTCAATGCTGCAGAAATATCTATAAGAGGAAAAAAACAACAACAAAAAAATTAACTGTTGCTTTGGAAGGATAAGAAAAAAACCCAACACCTCTCAGTGAATATTGTTTCTTTGCTGAACCATTAAAATGTTCTGTATTAAATGAATGCAGAAGAGGAGAGGAATGTTATATTTTTATTTAAATAAAGTTTGCTTTGTAAAATGGGTGCACAGAAGAAACGGAGTTCAGGTAACAGAGAAAGTGATGTGCCACTAGAAGAGAAAGAGCTCAGAGAAACCAAAGAAATAGTTCTTTACTTTCACAGGAATTTTGCCACATGCTGAGTAATGGACTTTGAGCTATAAATAAAAGAGAAAAATAGTTTTCTAACCTTAATTACAAACTTAAGTGGCAACATTTTTGCTAGGTAACAAAAAGAGTCATTGGGCTCCTGACCACCAATGCCTCCTATGACTAAACCTACTGCTGTCTGCAGCAATTTTCACTGATTCTCTCCCCTTCTTTTTAATCTCAGAGTTTGGTTGGGATTGAGCTGGAACTGCGGTGGCAGTGAAGTTGCTATGAATAGATATACTTTTGTTCTCAGTTCCCACATTTATCAACAGTTTTGATTTTGGTAGATATACTTGGGATCACTGATTGCAAAAAGGGAAGACAAATCAGATACATTTGATTTAAAAATAGTCTCAGGTATAATCTCAGATATAAGCAGTCTCAGACACCACAGTTCTGTTCTCTCCTTTTCCTTCCAAATCTTCATTTTTATTTAATATATTTCTGGCATCCCTCTTGCTTCCACTTATAGATCTTGATATAGGTGAAGGAAAGCTCAGAATTACAGGGATATAATTCTGAAGCTTATCTAAAACATTTAGGCTACGATAAAAAATCACGAAGAATCTCAAGAAAAAAAAAGAGGTAAAAGAAAGCATTTACAGACAATATGGAATTATTTTGGTTTGTAAACACAGAAGTTAGCCATGAAGAGTCACATGAGGATCTAATGAGGTTGAAAGGTTTGTAATACACTTGCAGATGAAATTCAGTGTTGATTTGTGGCAAGTAATGGGAGAAAGGGGGAGAAGGGAGGGAGTCAACCCAAACTAAACTACAGAAAAATGGAATGTAAATTAGCTATTACCATTCAGGAATTATATCTTGGCATTTTTGTGGATAGTTCAAACAAATGTCAACTCAATGTTCAGCAGCAGTCAAAAGGGTGGACTGAGCATTAAACAATTAGTAGGAAGACTCCAGTGAACAAATCAGAAAATACCACTATGTCACTCTAAAATCCACTGTGTATTAATGTTTTGAATGCTCTGTATCTTCAGTCTTACTCAGGTATAGAAGTTTTTTGAAGATTATTAAAAAGCACAGAACGGTTGCTAGATGAAGGCAGCATGAACAGATAGAAACATATAAAACCATAGATAGTATACAGAAAGTGAGTAAGGAACAACTGTTTGTTATTTCTCACAGGATGAAACTTGTAGGGCAGCAACTGAAATGATCATGTACAGTTTTATAGAACACACAAGAAAGAAAACTGTTGCCAGGCAGAAGCATTGCCATTCTTGCATTGTTACAGTATGAAGTGGACCTTGAAAGCTTAAAAAGGCTCGAAGATATATTAAAAAAAAAAAACAAACACCCAAACAAACAACAAAAAAAAAAACCAACAAAAAAACCCCCATTAAAAATAAGGGTACAGATACAAGCTCTGGTTTAGGAAGTCTCTGAATTGCATTTTGCTGGAATGTGGGAGTATACAGTGGGGAAAACTTAACAGTGCTATTCCCTGTTCATTTCTTGTTTTCTCTAAGCCTCTGCTGTTGGTTCCTGCCAGAAACATGTAATGGGGTGAGAGATTTGTTTTGCTCATCTTGGGATTTTAGAAGAGATTAAAGAAAACCATGAGCCAATTTCAATGAGTGATTTGACTTGCTACCTAGGAGAGGTCCTTCTCCTTAGCTCCCTACTCACCTAGGAACCTAGCAGAGGTCCTTGCCCATGGTTCCTACTTGCCAAAGGACAGGAAGGTCACTGAGCCCATTTTCCTTGGGAAGGGGACTCAGATTATTGGTGACAAGGTCAGCTGCCTTCTTTGATTTCTGCTTAATGGCCTCTCTTCTGAGAGAAGGGTGAATAGCTTACTACTCCCATAAAACAGAAACAAGTGGCATGTTACTGCATCCAGATGCGTCCTTCTTCAGTTTAAAGCTTTTGCATGCTGTGCTGCTCCAGACCAGGTGATGGATTAGAAGTGCATAACAAGAGGTAATGACAGAGAAACCTAAAAACAGCAACAGGATGGGTGGCAGTCAGTGATAGACTGAGAGAGAGATAGTTGGCTCAGAGAGAAGAAATCAGCTTCAAGACAGGAATGAATAATACTGTGTGGTTGTTGCAGTTACTTTTCATACTTTGCTTTGGAAAAGGTGAGTTTTTATCTAGGAATATTTTCTGGTTGAGAGTGGGACAGAGAAACTAATGGATTAAGATGAGACACAAAGATGGATTCTAGGCAATGCTTCTCTTTCCAGGGGATAACAAAATTGCTGTCTTCAAGGCCAATAAGAAAAAAAATTGTTAAGACACAAAAAAGATGAGGGAAGTGTAAGGATTTCCTGGGAGATGAAGTAGAATACCAGGGATGTTACAAATGGAGGAATAATAAACCAGAAACTCCTGCTCATGTTAATAATAATAATAAAAAAAGGTTAATTAAAAAAAAAGTTGGCATAATAATTTCTGTAGATGGAAAAATACTGAGGAGCTATTTAAGGATAAACTTAAAGTAGTGCATAAGAATATTAAAATTCATTCATTTTATCTCTTTAAGATCTTAAAAGCAGAGACAGTCCTGTCACATTTAGCTTTGCTGATATTCAGTACATTTATTTTGTGATTAATGAGAATATTTTCTGTTTCATTTATGAATTTATATAATTGAAGATTAGTTCAGCAGACCCAGTCAGACACACTTAGTGCTCAATTCATAAAAAAAGCTGAAATAATTACTTAGATGTGAAAAGATTTTACTGTGCATATTTGTTTACTATGAAGCCTTGGAACAGCAACACAGATGTTGGAACAAACAATTCCTGTTGCAGATCCATCTCTTCTCAGATTGAGTTTGAACTCATCATTGAATACATTAACTCAGCAGTTAAAGTTTGTTGAAATAACCTCTTAATTCTTTGAATATTAAGATCTCTTAATCTGCAGAGATCAACATCAAATGTCCCATTGCTGTTTTATTAATATTCTTCATCAAAGAATAAATATTTCCTTCTAGAGGAACCATAAATCAAGACTTGTAGGTTTCTTCTCATGAGAAAGTGGCACTTGCTCTGCTTGTGTTGATCTGGACAATACTATTCAGTCATGAATTATTAATAGTTTTGAACCCCGGGGAGTCAAATTGTGAAGACCAAAACGAGCATATACTGATTCAATGATATTTAAATGAAAGAATAAAGACATCTTATACATGTCTGGAAGTATATTTCGTATTTTATAGAGATCAAGCTTTCATAAACTGTGGGAAAATTGGCCTCATGGTTTGCCATTCTATACTTCCTCCAATTTAGGTAGTTTTTGCTGTAAGTGGTAAATACATTATTTTTATTTCTTTTCAAGTATGTCTCCATCTTTTTTTTTTTTCTGTAAAACCACTTCAGAGAGAGTAGGATCTCTGACTGCAGAGTAATATAGTTAGCAGCAATGCAGCCTCTCACGTTTTTACTACTTCACACAGAGACATTACAGCATCCCTGATTTTTCAGCATGGATAACCTCCAAAGACAGGAGAAACTTAGGCATCACTTATTTATTCATTCATTTAATTTCTGATGCTGCCAGAGTGATTTCTTATTCTTGTCACTATGCTAATCATTTTCTGAATCGATATGTGCCCACTTGGAGCCATGGTAAGACCATTAGACCCATTTTGCCTTGGCCACTATGTAGCCATAGACAGATAAGGTTTTGTGAACATTAAGAAAGCTACTGAGTTAAAAAATTACATTTAAATACAGAGAAAGAAAATGTAAGACATTTCAATGGAAGCCATTTTCATAGATGACAAGGGACAGTGAAATAAACATATTTGAGTTCTGTGTCAGGCAAAGAAATTTGGTGTAGTTTCTATTATTTTGCTAAGATTTAGTCTTAAAGCCTAGCAAGGAATTCTAAGACACCACTATATGGAGACAAATTCATTAAAAGCATGGTATCAAAAAAGGCAGATAATCATCACATAGTGATTTCTGAAAATGATCACCATTTAACTCATCAATGTTTTTCATATCACAATGGACGTCAGCTCTCTTCTTCTGAAAAAGTAACCAATTTCTTGTACAGAGTAGAACAATTGTCACTAAGAGCAGAGGAGGAGCTTCCTGAATCCAAAATAGTATAATGCTAAAGCAGCATAATTATATGGGGGTTCTTATGTATAAGGGAAAAGAATGACTAAGAAGGATGCTCTGTGCAGAACAAAGGTGATTAAGAAAGCAATCAGGCACTAATGTACTGTGTTATTTTAAATGAGACTTAATACCTGGCTTATGATTTGTCTGATTTGTGCTCACTTTGGAGACCTGAGAGAATCCAGCACCTTCCCGTAGCTGCCAAGTATACAACTCATACAGATAAGTGAAGTATACTGCATAATTGTCGTAAATTATTTGAAAGGGCGTAATGATTCAACATATGCTTTCTAGTGTCTATATTTTTAAAGCTACAGGGAACTGCGGCCCCACTGGTGATTTCTCCTCTGCAAGCAGGCAGGATAGCCAGGAGAGGGGCCAGCACATGCTCCAGGCTCTGGCATGCAGACCCTCCTCGCAGGTCAGGGCAGTCATGCTGTTTGGTCCCTGCTATGAGAAAGGATTACGCTGGCTTTGGTTTCTATGTCATTAGTTTTTAGTAACATGGTAGTGGTGTCACGAAGTGGGGTTAGGGTCTGGAGTGTAATTCTCACAGCGCATTTTGCATTTTGTATGAAACTTACTGTTCTTTTTTGGGTCTGTGTGACTAGATTGAATATAACTTTGAGGTGATTGGCTTTGTACATAATTCATCAAAGCAAAAATTGGTTTAATATTAATTTAATATTTAATTGTGATGTACATTATTAAAAAGGGAGCATTTTAGTTGATTTTTACATGTCAAAATGACTTACTTTTGCTTTCAGAGTTAAGAGAATCCACCGGAAGAATAAAATTTTGTGAAATTTTGCTTTCTGTGCATCTCTCTGCTTTAATATCTTGACATTTCACTGTGTCTTGCTTCAGTAATCCCTTAATCAACGTATATATAATGATTTTAATTATTTGCATAAATCCATCTCGGTATCCATGGCATCATTTCTCTGGTCTCTTCCAGAATTCCTCCAGCTGCTTTTTTGTTTCAGGTGATGTAGCTCCTATGAGTCTGCCCCATGTTTTACCTGCTGCTGCACTGGAAAACTGCTAGCATCCAAGTTCATGATGTTCAACTTGTGTGTGAAACCTGAAATTGTATTCTTCTGCTCTCATCTCACACTGCAAACTCAGTCAGAGCCCTTTATCTGTGGGCATGATGGCTATCTAACAGTTTTATCTTTCCTTTTGATTATTCCCTCAAAATATGCATGACATGCTAATCAATTTAATCGCATTTCATAATCTTCCATCTGCATTTCTAATTTTCATAGGTCCTCCTACATTATTTAGCTTGTTCTTGCTGGTGTTTGCAACACTGGCTTGCTTCTCAAGCATGATTTTCTTTCTTTTCGCATATATTCATCTGATATAGAATTGATGAGGTCCTAAAACATTTGTGTTCTTGGCTGTAAGTATTTTGCAAATACTCTGACAGAACAGGTAAAAATGTTGTCACCTAGCAACTAATAGCATTTTTTTCCTATATATATACTTGATTTTTTTTTCTTGTGGAATTGCATAGATAATTTTCCGCCTTAATTTTCACTTACATTTTTTGTAGGAAAATGAGAATATGTTCTTAAAAAGTTTTTTAAAAAATTGAAAAGTCATCTGGCTGTTAAATTAGAAAGCTAAGAAATATCATGTAATTTATTACAGTCTGTAAATTAGTATCTGTGTTTTCCTGGTATCCTTGAAACCTGACTGTGAAAAATTCCTTAGTGAACACACATTTTTCCTGTGCAGTATATGGGGCTATGTGGGAGCTGAGCTGTCCTTCTTTTGTACCACACTGTGTGGGAGAACATTTTTTAGGGGCAGGTTATTGTCCAGTGCAGAATCAGTATGTTTATTCTCATTCTGGAAACAGCAGGGAATAAAATCAAGTACAAAAGAGTTTACTCACAACCTTAACTGGCTATATTAATCTCTAAGAAAATCAGGTAGACTATACACTATCTTTCTTCGTCATTAATGTCAGAGAATTTTATGTCAATTCTTAATTACCCAGTTTAGGACCACAGGTGAAAAGAGCAGACATCACTCCAGGGGAAACCTGTCACTCTGCTCTTGTATTCTGTAAGCAGCTAGATACTTTAGAGGAAAGCATAAGAAATCCTGTCTGGAAAATTTTTAATTAAATACGTATTTTAAAGGTTTTTTTACAGTCTTAAATGATACCCATGCCTGAAGCTCTGAACCTTTGTTTTGTTTGTTTGTGTATTTGCTCATTATTTTTAATCTTAAGGAGGCCAATATTGCCTTTGTTCTATAAATTCAACTACCTTTTCTGAATTGTAGTAGTGAACTGCATAGGATTAATCTTATTTTAAAATAAATTTATTTCAGACTTCCAGATTAACTACATTTTCAGTTGCTTTTCAGAAATTTAGCAGGAGACATGAGTGTCTGCTTTAAAAATTGGAAGTATCTGATACACCTCTTCATTGTCTTTAGTATTCACTACTTCTCTCTGACATGCTTCTCTCTGACATTTTTAATATCTTCTATATTTTTCACCACTTCAATTGAAACTTGTTTGAAGTAGTAACAGTTTAGAACTGAACACATGATTAAGATTAGAGCTATATGAAGGGCTTAAATAACGGCATAATATAGGAGTATTTTATCTATATGTGTGTATATAGGTATATAGTACCCACATCACCTAATTTCCTGTTAACTTTTTAAACTATCACTGACATTTGAGAAGATGCGGTTCACTGTTTCTTCACAAGGATGCTTTGATGTTCTTAATACCATTTTAGTCTGTTTGAATTCATCCTAGGACTTAACATAATTCCTGTCCATATAGATTTCTGTGCGTTTTCTGTGCAGTGCATTACATTTCATTGTTCTGGGCTGAAGCAGAAGCTGTTCTGCTCCCTCTTTTGGTCCCTACTGGGCTAAACAATTTTCAGCTGACTACACATTTCACATTGCATTATTGTTCCCCTTCTCTTGATCATTAATAAATACTTTAAATGACATTAATTTACTAATAATTTAACACCCTTACACTACTATTTTCATTATCATTAGTGTTATATGCTCACCACTAAAACTTTCCTCCTGTAATGGGAGTCAAAATCTTGTTATTACTGGTTTTTATAGATTCTAACTGATTTTTAATCTATTGTAGGAGATGAGAGATTTGACTTTTTGATTTGCTTAGTAGGATTTTTTTTTGTTTGTAGAGTTTTATCTAAAACTTTTATTTTGCTCTCTAGCATATCTTTGCTCCAAAAAAATTAAGATAAAAACCAACAAAACAATGGGGCCTGCCTCCCTTGTCTTTGGTGTAGATAAACCTTTTATAACATTTGAACCCTGAGCTGTGACTGGCAACATTACCTGGGTATTCCTATAAATTACCCATAGATTCACCCAGGTCTGCAGGCAGCACAGGAGTTACAGAGCATGACTGCAAAGTGCCCTGCAGAACAGAAATGTAAACATACTCTTCCCCACAGACAGAAGGCAGGGAACTGCAATATTTGTTTGCAGTATATAGGTGCTGCTTTTTGCTAGACCCATCTGTAGTCTTTTACATTCTTCCTTCTGAAAGAAGGAACATTCACCATCCTAATAAAACATGTCACAGTTTCAGGTGTAAAAATCTGTGCACTTTTAAAAGAAATTCAGTATACAAATAAATGGCAGGATTAGTAAAAGTTTGTGAGGCCAAGCAACTCCTTTAAATGTTATAGAGAAAGTGTTGCAGAATACAAACAGGTATTAAATCAACATGATAGACCCCTATATAATCCCTGACTACACCAATGCTTTACAGCTGAATTTATTTTCAGATGCACTCCATTAGGTAGTTTAGGTTTCTAGTTCTGTTTTGCTCTTTCTAATGTGAGATAAAGTTAGTCCAAAGTCAAAAACGTACTGCTAGTTTATTCTGTTTGTTTTAACCCCCATTTGTGCTAGTGCAGACTATAATGTACCTTTTAAAGACTGCTATTTTAGATTAATCTGCAACCAGCACAGTTTGTCTCTGTAGCTGAACAGATGTGTTTCAACAGGATGGCACTCTGCAGAATTGTCCTGAAACTCTGCATTTTATGTAGTTCTTCTTGCTGCTAGTTTTTCACTGTACCATCTGTATTGCTATCATGCAGAAGCAAAGTCAATGGGGCATTAAGAACTTGCTGATGCTACTGTTTCTTGCTGAAGCTGAAAAAGAGCTGTTACTTTGCTCTGCACTTTACTGGCTTTGTCGCCCTTTATCAGAGTGACAATATGGTTTTCTGTGACATTTTATGAAGCCAGTAGATGCACAGGGGGGAACAGTGTGTTTGTCCTGTGCCTCCATGAAAAGGAGGGATCCTATGCTCAAGGTCTTAGAATTGAGCAATAGCCTTGAGCCTTCTCTGCTCCTTCTGATCCCAATGTCTTCCTCCCTGCAAGGTGGAGCAAGAAACTCTAGCAATGCACATCCATGCTGTGCATCCAACTGCTCTAGAGAGAAGGGGTTTGCTTATTTTTTTTCCTTACATCTCCTAATCTTTAATAACACAGACTTCTGCTTACCCTCAAAAGCCCTCAACCCACCAGCAGACAGAAGTCCAGCCACCAAATATTTTTGGGAAAGAAGAGACGAGAACTATCTTTTGAGGCATTGCTTTAGTATTCAACTTTATCAAAGCTAGACTGCAGTTTATGTGTTTGCTTCTTTATGTGTGCCTGTCTCCTTGATGGTGCAGTAGAGAGTGGAGGGGATCATGGTCCTGCTAAGCAACACAATCCATTCGTCATGGGCTGAAATGCTGTTGTCAACCAGTGGTACTTCCTTTTTCCCTGGTTGCCCCATTTAAGTAAGTTATGAAGCATGATGCAGCCTTGCTGTTTTCAGATGATTGTTTACAGACTGATATAAAGAGTGTCATGCCTGAGCCTCACTTCTTTCTCTGCCAGTTAGCTCAAGCCAAAAGTCTACATCCCTCTTCGTTGCCCATTCTAAGACCATTTTGTTCCTCTCTTCAAAGTGGAAAAAAAATCAACAGAGCACCAAATTCTGCTCTGTAGTTTCAGATATTTTAAGTCACCACCAGGATTATGTGATTGCAAGCCAGTGTAAAATTTAATTAAATGGCTTGGAGAAACTCACTGGAGCATTGTTGTCTTTTGCCTGTGTTCTGGTCTCATCATCCTTTGTTCCTGTGTGCACATCAGAGTACTGCATTTCCTTCTTTCATTGCTGCCTGAAAACAATAAAAAAATAACCTTTGCTTGACGATAATGAAAGACCACTTGGGAGAAAAAGAAAAAAACCCCACAATTTTTATGATGCTAATTCCCAGCATGGAGTTGCTGATATGCACCCTATGAAAGTGTACTAGGTGGAATCACACTCTGGTAACTCAGTGACAATAATACCATGGGCTCAGGTGCGGCCAAGACTTCACATGCCTGTTGCAGCAAAGCCAGCATAGCAAACACGATGGTCCTACTTTTCCATTTCTAAAATTTATGGAGTGGTGTCTGGTCTAAGAATACTTTTTTCTCTGAAAATTCACTGGACAGTTCATAATAATACCATCTACTCTCATAAAACATTCTTGGATCAAGGGGTAATAAGCAGAACAGGAAGAGTTTAATAATGCTGAGGGACTTCTACCCTCCCCACAGTTGACATGCAGCGTTTATGACAGGCTCCTGCAGCCTGACCTTACCACTGCTGGATCATTTTTGTTTGGCCATCTTCACCACATGCAGAGACCTGCAAGAAGGGGTCTTCTCAACCACTCAACAGCTACGCATTGGGTGATATGTATAGTAGGAGCTAGGACTAGCATATTGCTAAGCTGAGCATTAAAATGCTCACTCCTGTATGGGCACTCAAGGAGTCTGTGTTGGCCTGGTAGTGGGCAGCAAGATGAGGGGTGTGGATCTTCATTGCCTGTTCATCTGGTGAATACCATTTTCTGAAGTGTCAATGTTTTCTCTGGGTTTTATGCCATTTCACGTGATTATTTCTCACTTGAGTTCCTATAATTATATCAAAAATTTCACATCTTTCTTCTTTTCTTTTTTTCCTTTTCTTTTCATATGTGGCTTAGCTTATGCAATCTCTCACAGCCCAGTGACATTTTTCCAGTAGACCTGAGCAGAATCTACGCAGAAATGAGCCTTGGGACTCAGATGTGTTTGACTTGGTCTGGGCTGCAGGTGACAATATGCTTCTGCTGCCTTCAATGCCACATCTCCACATCTTCTTCTTCTCTCTGAGTGATAACAGATGCTTATTGAGATATCTACAACAGTCTGATTGTCCTCGTACATTTTTACATTAAAAAATAATATACCAAATTCTTTATGAAAAATACAGAGTACAGAAGGAATACTTTGTTTTGACCTCGGTTACAAATGAAAGATTGGCATTTTTTAAAAAATGTCTGCTAAAATATGTTATATTATTCTGTATCTTAAAATACTAAGTAAATTCTGATTCTGTCCCTCAGGGGTCAGTGTTGGGACCG
>NW_010312853.1:0-230 GCF_000700745.2 Antrostomus carolinensis
AAAAGAAAATGAACTTTGTGATGGGGGTTTGGGGTTTTTTTTTAAAGTGCTCGGGGTTTTCTGTTCAGTGCTGGGTGCTGGGTGTGTTGTACGGGGTGTTGGTTAGGGGTCGGATAAAAGAAAATGAACTTTGTGATGGGGGTTTGGGGTTTTTTTTTAAAGTGCTCGGGGTTTTCTGTTCAGTGCTGGGTGCTGGGTGTGTTGTACGGGGTGTTGGTTAGGGGTCGGAT
>NW_010312853.1:364-16278 GCF_000700745.2 Antrostomus carolinensis
CTCCAGGGAGAGCACCCGGCCATGCACCCTAAAGCCCTAACTCTACCCTGAGCCATGACATCACCTTCCTGCAGAGCACCAGAATTTGGCCCTGGGGGGCCAAGGCTTTCCAGGGAGAGCACCCGGCTGTGCACCCTAAAGCCCTAACCCTACCCTGAGCCATGACATCGCCTTCCTGCAGGGCACCAGAATTTGGCCCTGGGGGGCCAAGGCTGTGAAACGAGACTGTGCAAAGGGCAGGCTGGACCCAAAACCTTAAAAAACCCATGTGAGGCTTTCAGATGACCTCTGGCCACTCAGTATCATGTCCCATGTAAAAACGGGATGCACCAGGGATGAGGAAATTTGGACTCCCCTTTGTGATCCACCTCCTGGATAGATGCTCTTGGCTGGAGGATGCTCTTGGCTGGGGCCAAGGGCAGATCCCCCCCTTTTCCCAGGACATCAGCGTGGTCCCAGTAGGACTTGGGGTTCTGCTGAGGGTGTCACAACCCAAATCGCTGACGTGGTGCAACTCTTGGGTGTGTGGTGAAGGACAAGGCTTAGTCCAGATCACGTGTATAACCAAGCAAAAGGCAGCTTTAAAAAACAAGTATTACTACCAGAACTCACCACCCCCTCCATGCAGCATTTTTTTTTTTTTAAGGAAAAGGTATTTGAAGCCCTTCAATCACCCCCTTTGCTGCTTATAAATGAGATCTCCCATCACCAAACACCCTTGGTCAAGTCTCAGTTGCAACAACTAAAATCACCTTACAACTGTAGTTAGGACTGGAAAGGGTTTTTTTTTTTCCCCTAATCAAGTTTGAAAGGCTAAAGCCAACTTTTCTAATTAACAAAATAAAGTGGTGGTGGTGGGGGGGAAAACACCCATTAAATTTCCTATTGCAACAACAAAGTCTGAACAACAACCCAACGTTAGAGACAGCAGATAATTTGCCCTCAAAAAACAAAGCAAAAGGCGACGCACAATCCAGCAAACGCAACATCTGGAGGCCCTGTCTGCCAAAACAAACTCCAACCAGCTACTTTTTTTGTGTGAAAAGCTCACGGTGCCATAGCACATCGCAATCAGAGAGCTGAGAGAGCGAGTGGTAGAGGCAGAGACACAATACAATGGAGATGGCAGGAGATAAGGGTGCTGCAGACCCAACGGTAGAGCTCAAGGAGCCGAGGTCTGTGCTTGGGCTTGCTGTGATTTTTTTTTTTTTTTTTAAGAGAGAATAAAATAGGAAACCCAAAAAACAACAACAACAAAAATATAACAACCACCCTAAAGTCAATAATTCAGAGGAACTGCTCAGCGAGCAGCGGTTTTGGAGACCTGATTAAAAACACACACAGCTTAGAAAAACGTGCCGATTTCAAAATTAATGAGGGCGTGGTGATTTTGGGCCAAGCCATTGTATCCTCATCCAGCCGCCCGTGTGAGACCCCCCAGGAGAGACATCCCTTCACACCACCTGACATCCAGAGCTCGGATCTTCCTTGCACAGCCATCCTGGATCTATAATTTCCCTCTGACAACGGCATTTCCCTACCTCATGCTCACGATGCCATCGATTTGCTCAGCTCAAGCAGAAAGGGAGATATGAAGATGAGTTCTCTCCACCCAGGCTTTGAATCCCCATTCGTATCTACTGGGAATTAATGGTGTTACTTAGTGGTACTTACTGGTTTTGGCTTCATGAGCAGCTGAACATGCTCTTGCCATCACCTGAGCAAATAAATACTGCTGGAAATAAAATTATACCTATCAGCCAGGGGAATCCACAGGCTCTTGGGCTGCCCTAAACTTGGACTTCCCTAAATAGCAGAAATGCACCTGCAAGACAATTTCCAGAAAGAAAAGCAAGGCAGAGCGGGGACCAAGACCCTGCCTCAGGTACAAAGCCCAGCTTTCTTTTTGGAGAAGGCCTTTGGGAGAAGGATTAGGGCGGGTGTCTTTCAAGAATGTGGAGAAAAGGCAGATTTTTCTCCTGGTGACACTGTTTCTGTGGATCAGCGGTGGTCCACTGGGAGGTGGGATGTGCCGATGCCCCGTGAGAATTTCATTGTTCACGCACTCTTGATGGGCTCAGGGCTTTTCTCCACGCGTCAGCTCCAGAGCAAAATTTAGAGAACAAACGCCATAAATGGAAGGCTTTTAATTCTTAATTTATTTTTTGAATTAAGGATGGGCCCAGCCCTAACCCTCAGATGTGAACACCCTGGGATTTGGAACTGTTTGAAATGTTTTCTGTCTTTAAGTTTGTGTTGGTTTACATAAGTCAAGACAATGGGTCTCAGCCTATTGGGCACCCAAAGCCTGAACATCAACGCAAAAATCTGCTGAAGCCCCAAGAAGGATGCTCATCTTCTTCTCCCCACCCAACTCAACTTGAGGAAGGGACTCAGACCCAACTAGCAATCTGCTGAAGCCCCAAAAAGCATGCTCATCCTCTTCATCTCCCCCTTCTCAACTTGGGGAGGGGATCCAAGAACCAACTCTCACCTCAACCTAGAGTTGGTGCCATCACATCAGTGTCCCTAGGACACTACCCTGTGTGACACTATGGACCCCACCATGAACCCCCAATCCGGGGCCATGCCCAGGAGCTCCTTCCACACCTCCCAGTTCCAGCCATGGGTGAGCAGTGCAGCGTCTCTGCCTGGCACTGCTCCTCCAAGGGCATAAATACAGCCCCTGACAGCGAGAGGAAGTGACAGGGAGTGTGCTATTGTGTTTATTTATAAACTGAATTGCTGCAGGACAACTTGTTGGGCTAAAGAGGAGGAAAAGTGAGGAAACCTGCCCGAATCAGAGGCAGATCTTAACAACACTGGGGAAGGAGCCTGCTCCCCGGCTTAGCTGCCCATTCATCCATTAAAATCCTGCTGATTTATTATCCCGCCTGACAAGCGAGCCCAGAAAGCAGGGGGAAGTTCAATTCGAGTTTACAAAACTCTTTTTTGTCATAAAAGCCCGAACAAAGACATCAATCACTCCTTTAATTCACCCATGTCACTCTCGGAGAGGAAAACTGGCAGAACGCTCGGCTTCCTCCTCCCGCCGCTTGACGATGATTTCACCTAATTGGTTCAGTGTTAAGTAACCTAAAGGAATGTGAGGCGTAATTAGATTTAACGTTGTTTCCTCAAGATACCCACATGTCCTTCAGGTCATACATCTCACTAATGTGTTTATACGTACAACGTCTCCATTAGCTACTTTTTTGTTGTTGTCGGGTGATTTTTCTCAGAGATAAGTATTAGATTAAACAAAACAGAAAACACTGGTGGGCGACCGTGTTTCATGGGCTCCAAAAGGTGACTCGAGGTTGGTTCGGTTTAACAAATAACAACCCCAAGATGACTCTAATAGGATCATGCTTGTGTTAAAAAACATGATGGGCAACTAACAAGAAGAGCCTGGCGCTGAGGATGGGGAGGAGAGAAAAGCTTTTGATTAGAGAGGAATGTGGTTATTAGAAGATTAGATGGATGGAGGAGAAAAAAAAGGAAAGCAAGGGACAGAAATCTCAGGAAAATTTCAAGAGGTTGAGAAAGTAAGGAAACTGCTTTGGATTTTTTTTTTCTTTTTCTTTTTTTTCTTCTCCATTTATAACTTTTACCATTATTTGGGGGGTGAGGGAGGGGGAGGCTGTAACATACCTTCCTTTTTTTAGATCTTCCTTCTGCTTGTAAGGTCCTAGTGCACTGCTCCACGCATTCAGAGAAGCTCATGTTACTGTGGTCAGCGCTGTAATCCAGGTCTGCTAGTCTGGCCAGGGAAAGGATATAGTTACAGGCTATTCTCAAGATGGCCAGTTTGGACAACTTTTGACCATAAGAATAGCAGGGAACCTAGAAAGGGTAACAGGAAAAAAAAAATAATTAAAAATTAGGCCAGAAAACCAAAATATCTTGCTTGAAGCATGACAAAACGACTGTAGGTTATTAGGTTATTTTCTTAGCAGTTTTTAACACAAATAGGAACTCTGGTGATAAAAGGCCACGTGGTCCCAACAGGGTTTTAAGAAGAACTCCCTCGCTGAATCCCATGGGGATGAAAGTAGCACGAAGCCTCGTGATTTCAGTGGGGCAGTTCTGCTTAAAACATGATGGCAGGATACGGCCTGGGATGTCGGCCTGCCGTGCCATTCACTTCTCAGGGGCTCTGTTTTTCTCAGAAACCTGCAACCCTCATGCCACTCAGTTACTCAACTTGAGTAGCTTCCTGCAAGTAGATTGAATGCTACCACAGGTCCTGCAGAATAAGGCAATAAAGGGAGTATCAGCAAATATCTCACAACCTGGTGTTTTTGCACTCAAACAGCATCGATCATGAGTTCCAACCCATGCGAAAACATGATGCTGTTGTAGGAGCAGGACCCAGATACTGTAATTCCAACCTGCTGAAACACCCCACCATGGTACCTCACCTCCCAGCAGAGACCAAACCAGAGCCTGGTTCAGGGCCCTGGCTGCATCTTACACAATTTATTTCCTTACCCTTGAAGATTTCTAGTGTAATGTGAAACAATCAAACAATTCAAACTAAACAGCATGTGTCTAAATAACCAGACAATATACGTTTCCTGCTGCAGAAGGTTCAATTATTCGTCGATCGTGATCCAGCAAAGCACAACACATGCTCACTTTTAGGCACACAACTTTGACATGTCCAGCTTAACATGACATCTTCTGAGCTCAGTAGGCCTGGGGCTCCATTTGCTAGTTTGCAAAATTGCTAAAGGTCATTCAGCCTTTAATGCAGAAGAGTCTATTGCCTATGGGAAACTGGAGCCGGGCGTTTATCTGAGATCCATCCTGGCCACTCGGGTCGTCTGAATCTAAGTGTTCATACTACAGCAATCACTGGAATGCCTCAATGTCCCTCTTCCATCTGCCTCTGTACCAGTCTCCATCCTCCTCATCCCTCTAGGGTGTCACATGCTGCTTAGGGTTGGAGATTTTTCAACAGGGCAAAAGCCCTGTTCACGCCTCAGCTTCTCTTTTCTCCGCACAGACACAAAGCCAGGTGTGACAGTTTCACTTCTGTCCTATTAACTCTATCCTAGCAAAACCAGGACACCATGCTGCCTGCAGTGATGTCCCTGACTTTAGAGAAGGTAAGATGGGTTCACTCCCTCCACAAACCCCACAGCAGCCATATGCAGATGCCAAGGGAGAAGCAGAACAGCTCAGGCATATATAGGATTTCCCCAAGTATTCTACCAGGCTCCAACTATATGTCAGATCCATGACGTCAGCTAGATGTGCCTCCTCCATATTTAGCAACCCATGATAGATCTTTTTGTCCATGAATTTGGTCTGGTAAGCTGAACCCCTTTCAACTTTTAGCACCCGCAACATGCTTTTGCAAAGTTTTCTCCCCATTCTGTATAACACAGCCCTCCTTTTGATTGTTTTGAACTTAGCTCCTACTGTCTTCACTTGATGTTCCCCGGTTCTTGTATTAGAAAAGAAGACAATGGATCTTTATTAATTTCCTCTGTGACACACATTTTTAGCCTTCCATCATCTCTTCTGCCTCTTCCAGAAGGAAAAGATCAAACCTCCTCAGCTGACAGTTGTGCGGAAGCTGTCCCATACCTTTATTAGCCCTGCTGCTTTTCCCTGAACCTTTCCTAGTCCTACATGTCCTTTTGGAGCTGGAAGGACCAGAACACCACAGAGTATTCACATTGTGGGTGCTCTGTGTATTTATCTAACAGATGTCTATGTTCTCTGTTTTGTTTAATATTCCTTTTCTGATTGATCCTGATTTGATTTGTGACCACTACCAGGCACTGACCTGAGATTTCCATTGAACCATCTACAGAAATCCCAAGGTCTCTCTGTCTGAGATAACGGTCAGCTCAGGGTCTATCATTTTGTATGTGGAAGCTGGTATGGTTTTTCCCATATGCATCACTTCACTTATTTACGTTGTATTTCATCTGTTGTATTATTACCTAGTCACTCAGAGCTATAAAGATCTCTCTGTAGTTCTTCTTACACTGGACACCTTTAGCAAATATCTGTACCTTTTGCTGGAGTATTGCCAGAAAACTTCCCATCTCACTGCTCACCCACCTTTCCAGGTCATTTATGAACACACTGAGCAGCACAGCTCACACAGTCACAACTTCAGGCAGTGGGACCTTGGGAGTCTCCAGCCCAACTCCCTGCTGGAAGCAAGGTTAAGCTCAGAGTCAGAGCCTGCTCTGTCCACCCGTGAGATCCCTCCCTGCAGGAACCAGCCTTTTTCCCCTACCCACCATTCCCTGCCTGTCCATCAATCACTAATCCACACTCCTGTCCAAGCTGCTCAGTTTCTTCAAACACTCCTGGGGAGAAACTCTGCCATAATACTTATGGAAAACCAAACCAACTTGGTGGGATCAGTGGGATCACCCCTATCCATGAGCACGTGAATTTTAATGCTGTTGACCTTATAGGCCATTTGGCTTGTATGATACAGCTGAGGTGCCCAGCAGTATCCAACCTCTCCAGAAACAAATCAACAGCTTCAAAGGGCTGTTTTTTATACACATCATCTGCTAACTGATACCCCTGAGAAGGCAAGGACTCATAGAATCATGGAATAGTTTGGGTTGGAAGGGACCTTTAAAGGTCATCTAGTCCAACACCCTCTGCAACGAGCAGGGACATTGCAGGGAATCTATTCTCTGGGAATACCCAGTGTCACTGCTGCATTGACCTCCACTGGCAGTTGCATGGAGCAGAAACTTCTTTGCTGGTAACACCAACCCAAATGGGACAGAGCCACTTCCACACCCCTCTTGCCAGAAACAGCACTAGGTGCCCCATTGGATTTGAGATACAACCCTCTTTGCAAAGCTGGCAGTCAAGGAAAAGGCAAGGCTAAGTGTTGTCCCCATGGCTCCAGAGTGATTCAGAGGGGTGGCTGGAAATGGTTGGAGTCTGGTGGCACAAAGGACCTCATTTTGCCCAACAAAATCTCTCTCTAAATCCTTGCCTTCACTTCTTCGACAGAATTATGCACCCACCAGACTTATGCTTGCCCTCAGACCATAATACCTCTCCCCCAGAGGCAATAAGCTGAGAGTTATTTTGAAAGCAAAAGCTTTGGGCAGCAGAAACACCCACCAAGTCTCTTTCGACACCGATGTAACAAGAACAGTGGAGATCCCAGATCAAACAGCAGTGTGAAAGACCAAAGCAAGATGGAAACTGAAAAGGAAGGATTCAGTGAAATATGGGAATAATTTCAGAATTAGAGCAAGAAGGAAGTTAAATCGAGTGGAAGGAAAATAGACCACGAAATCCTTGAGGCTGATGCACAGACGCCGTCCAGTTACAACACAAGAAGGCAGACTAATGTCTTTTTTCCTCATCTGTTTTGCTCTCTTTCTTTTGTGTTCTGTTTTTATTTTTAAAAAGAGAAAAAATAAAAACCAAACTATTTTGTAGGACATGTTTGCTTATTTGCTACAAATTCCAAGAAAGATCTCAGTGCTAACACCATTGACTAAACCCTCAACTGGGTTACACAACACTTTTCCCACAGGCTGCAACAAAGTCCAAACTAGAGCTGCCCCATAAGTCCATGGGAAGAAGTTCACCTTGAGCAGCTCAGATACCACTGTGATGGGTGCGGGGCACCAACATTAGGAGATAAGAGCTTTTTTCCATGGTAACAGTGTTAGAATAACTATTTTGTAGGAACCCTCCCTGTCTTGGCTCAGCTCCTGCCATTTTAACATTTCCTTTTGAATTAAACATGGGAAATTGAGAGAGGAATGAGCCACTTAGTTCAGATCCAGATCCAAAGCTTCCCCAAGCAGTGGTGGGGACGGGTGGAGAAAGTGAACCTTGGTTTTATCCCTTCTTTAACATAAAGCCAGCAAGGAAGAAGGGACAGATTTGCACAAGCTGGAGTGAAGGGTGTCAATGACACACCTGGATGCCAAGAAGTCTTCAAAATCCAACCCAAAATAGAGAGAGCATCTTAGAAATGGGAAAAATGCCTGGTGCTGGTGTGGCCACACAGGTGCAACCCTCGAAGTTCCCATGGGGTCTGAGCTACACAGATTTTCAGGAGGAGGTAGTCTGAGTAGGCATCTGTCATGCTCCTGGTGAGCACCAAACCCTTTCCTTCCATCACCTTCTTGCTTATCACGCCTGAGCTGAACAGACATCAGAGCTTTGGTGGGAGAGCTGTGAAGACAGGAGCTGAGCACGTCCGTTCAGAGCTGGGGGAACCAGGGGAGAGCTCAAGTTCCCGTGCAGTTAATGAAAATATTTCCCTTATCTGACCTCACTGATTCCTGCCGAGCAGCAGCGCAGCTCACCATCTTGCCTGCAACATTTGCAATGATTAAAAGGAATTAGGAAGGAGCTGCAACTGAAATTTCACACTGATCTGAAGGAATGCAGCTGTCTGCTAGAAAGGAAAGGATATTGGCACCATCCTCGGCTTTGGGTTGGGAGATCAGCACGGCAGTGGGCTGAGACCAGCAGGAACCAGAGCTTCAGCCAGAGGATGTTTGTTGGTTGTGTCTGCAAAGGGCTCTGCAGAGTCTCATGGGTCTTATCAGTGATCTCCAGGCTGGCAGGGACCAAAGCAACGCAAGATGAACACTCTTGAGGCATATTCCTGTGCAGAAGAGCCCTTCTTTGGCAGGAAGATAGAACGGGATGTGACCTAACAGGTCTTTTCCATCCTTGACGTCTGCAATTCAGAGGCAGCGCCCTTGGAAGACCAAAGATGCTCCCTTTGAAGTCTGTGGGAAGTCTGTCGCGCACTTGACTGGAGCAGTGCTCGGCCTGCAGCCAACCCTCTTGAGCAAGGCAGGGCTCTGCTGCAGCTCCCCATGGGGTCATTGTCACCCACCAAAGACATGGTCTTGGACTTTGTTCTCACCCAGGGCACAGGAGAGGAGACTGTGGGATGAGGCTGGGGAACAACTAGAGAAGAAGATGGCTGAGGGGGTAAAATAACCACCCCTATGAGGGTGTAGGGTACGTTCACCATGATGGGTCTGTGGGGAACAAGCAGGAGCATCCCATGTGATAGAACAAGGGGCAATGGCTTCAAATGGGAAGAGGGTAGATTTAGATTAGATATTAGGAAAGAATTCTTTCCTGTGAGGGTGGTGAGACACTGGAACAGGTTTCCCAGAGAAGCTGTGGCTGCTCCTCCCTGGAAGTGTTGAAGGCCAGGCTGGATGAGGCGTTGAGCAACCTGGTCTAGTGGAAGGGGTCCCTGCTCATGGCAGGGGGGTTGGAACTGGATCGGCTTTAAGGTCCCTTCCAACCCAAACCATTCTGTGATTCTATGACTTTAGGAACATTAAGCCAGTTAACACCACAGAGCTTCTGGCTGGGTAGCCCTGTCCTTATCAGTAAGATACAATCTCTGTAAACACCTTCTGGACCTGTACAGATAATGGCTGTAAAGCCAAGTCCACTCTGCTTTTAAACTGCATGAAAACGCTGGAAGAAAGAAGGGTGTTGGGTACTGGGGGTCCAGACCTCCCTGTTGTCGTGCTACAAACGGGACTCAGCAGCACAAACTTGCATAGATCCCCTTCAAACGAAGGTCATGCTGGGCAGAATTGGGCCCCTTGGGTACAGCAGGGACAATGGGGTGGCTCCAAGGCAGAGAAATGTCCGTGTTTGCGATGCAGTGTAAGCTCAGCCCTCCTGACAGCTAGCTCCCGCACAACGTGCCATAAGAAACTGCTGAGGTTACCTGTCTGCTAATTCATCTGGTTTATTTTTATGCTGAGAGTTAAAACACATCAGACCCCCCCAGCCCCCACGGGGAGAGCACTTGGCTGCCTCTTCCCTGTGTCCAAACACACAGTGCAACTGCACCGTCTCATTGTTTGTGCTGTGCCTCCTGCCAAAAATATTTCCAGAAGGTTCATATAAATGTCCAGTGCTTAATAGTTCTGGCTTTTGTACATCCCTCCTTCCACTCCGGGGTGAGTCAGACGTTTCCCAGGGTTAAGGCATCCCAGGAAAAAGGCAGCAGGTTGGGACAGCAGGACTGCTGGTGTTCCTTGCTCATTGGTCCTGAGCACAGAGGAAACCTCTCTCTCCCACCATCCTGAAGTATCTCCAGGGATGGTGTCTGCAGAGCTACTGGGAGGAGGAGGAGGAGGAGAGAAGTTGTCAATGTCCCATCACTGGAAGTATTCAAGGTCAGGCTTGATAGGGCGTTGAACAACCTGATCTAGTGAAAGATGTCCCTGCCCGTAGTGGGGATTTGGACTAGATGATCTTTAAGTGTCCCTCCAACCCAAATCATTCTGTGATTCCATGAGTAACAAACTTTTCAAGCTGAAGGCCTTGTCCAGAAGGCCATTTTCCAGATGCGTTACATTGAGGAGCGTGTTTGGGACCAGCCTTTTTCTTTCCAGCTAGTTCTGGGGAGGTGAACACATATGGGTCCTCCTACTTCTCAGGGGACCTGATGGTTGATGAGCTAGTTGGTGTGTTCAGAATCACCAGCAAGGGACTTGGCCTCCCTACCTTGCTCTTGACAGCTACATGCCCTGAGTCCTCCTAACATCCCAGGTGGGATGATGATGATGATTTATACAACTGTATGATGGAAAAGCCTGCAAGCATTGCTGAGATGTCCTTTCACAGTCCTGCCAGACTCCTTCAGGGCAGTTGGTTATCAGTGGGTGGATCTGGCAATTGCAGTAACAGCACCATGAGCAGACAGCTTCTACAGAGTGTCTGAACTTATGACGTAGGAGAACCACGGTGTGGGGTTCAGAGCCACCAAGCAACTTGCAGCTACCAGACCAGCAGCTTTGCTGCCTGCAAGACTACTCCCATGCACAGCCACATAGCCTGGTCCCCAAATACCCCTTATCCTGCCCACAGCACAGCAGCAGCCAGCTTCCACTGGTGGCTCCTCCATGCTACTGGTGCTCACAACAGTGAACTGGACCTTTGGGGCAGCATGGCATGGATTTGAATCCATGGGTTTGTGGATAAATGGCATGGTTCACAGGGGAGTGCTTTTGAAGAAGGGCTCCACAGAATCATAAAACAGTTTGAGTTGGAAGGGACCTTTAAAGGTCACCTAGTCCAACCCCCCTGCAGTGAGCAGGGACATCTTCAACTAGATCAGGTTGCTCAGAGCCCCATCCAACCTGACCTTGAATGTTTCCAGGGATGGGGCATCCACAGCTTCTCTGGGCAACCTGTTCCAGTGCCTCACCACCCTCTGGGTGAAAAATTTCTTTCTTATGTCTATTCTAAATCTCCTCCCTTTTAGTTTAAAACCATCACCCCTTGTCCTATCCACAACAGGCCCTACTAAAGAGTCTGTCTCCATCTTTTTTATAGTCCCCCTTTAAGTACTGAAAGGCTGCAATAAGGTCTCCCCAGAGCCTTCTTTTCTCCAGGCTGAACAACTCCAACTCTTAGCCTGTCCTCATAGCAGAGGTGCTCCAGCCCTCTGATCATGTTTGTGTCCCTCCTCTGGACCTACTCCAACAGATCCATGTCTTTCCTGTGCTGAGGACCCTAGAACTGGACACAGCACTGCAGGTGGAGTGAGCATCACAGTGTCAGATGCTCTACAGAGCTCTATTGTGGCCAGCAATGGGCAGCTACTTCACACCATGGGTGGGGGAGGCTTCTGTGTCTCTGCCACCAGCCTGCAGTGGTGAGGAACGGGCAGCCCTCTGCAAGCAAAGCAATCACAGCAGCTTGAAAGAAAGTCTCATCCCTGCCTCACCACAGGCAGTGAAGCATCCAGCCAGGGACCAAACCTAGCTTACAAATGCCAACAAGAACAAAAGCAGCATCGCTCAGGCGGGAGCACTAGTCCTGACCGAGGCGCCTTTGCCTCTCGGGTGGGTCCACGCTGTCAAATTACCCAGCTCCCGGTTCCCTCCCAGCTCCTGGCTCCCCCATCGCTCACATTGCAGAAACATGAGTTCACTCCTTGGAGCGAATGAATTGGCTTCCTCCAAACAAAACCGAGGTGTGGTGCTGGGTGAGTTCACCCTGGGGATCTCTTCCAAACGGCAGTCTGGTTAATGCTGCCCCAGGCCTGGCTCCGCTCCCTTTTGGACAGTCCTCCTGCACTATCCCCGGATGTTTTGCACCCTCAAAGCCTCCTGCACATCCTCGGGGTATGCAACACACACTCGCAGTATCATGCATGAAAAACATCACATCACTGGGCTGCAGGAAAGCTCTTACCTTATTGCAGGCTCTTTGAACCACCTCCCGAAATAGTAACTACATAGAGGACTACCAGAGTATATCAGGAGAAATCTCAGGGCCATTGGGCACAGAAGATCTCCTCTACAAGGGGCTATGCTCAAGCACGATAGTGGAGAAACACTTTTTTGGGTGACATTTTAGCAGCGGTCATCTCCATCTCTGAGGTTCAATGGGTCCAGTTCACCTGGGGAATAGGAGAACAAGCTCTGCCAGAGCTAAAGCCTTTACACCAGCCCCAGCTTGTGATTCTTTAGTCACTGACCACTGCTGGACACCATAGGGTTCTCCACTTCCTTGCTATTGCTGCTTAGACCCAGGAGCCTGTGGCCAGCTGCAAGGAGCACAACCCTCCTGCAGCACACACGTGGCTGTGCTCACATCCCTGCTTGGTACAGGGGACAATGCAAACAGGACCAGGGTGGGATATATCACTTTGTGGCATGGACCAAAGAAGATGCAGGTTGGGAACAAAAAGCCCAAGGGGCTCTGCTGCAAGGTACCATAAAGTGTCCCACCTCCCCACCACGGGGACCACAACCCAGAGAGGAATTTGAGAGCAGATTAAGGCAGGGAGCAGAGGCTGGATTCAAAGCCCGACAGAGAAAAGCAGAAAAGCAGACTCTTTCCTCTGATTTCAGCGGGAGCCGTAAGAAAACACAGGGGTTAATTCAGGGTGGCGGCAGCAGGCAGAGCAAACACCTCCCGACAGGAGCGGGATTTGTAGCAGAGGATGAAATCAGTTAGACAGCAGCCAAGGGAGCAAACAAGGCCCGTTCTTGGTGACATACAGTCATTGTTTTCAGAATTTTTGTCCTTTTGTCTGGTTTCTCCCTTATTTTCTCTCCCTTTGCATTGCTTCAGGCCAGTATTTTGTCATCTTCTTTAGCTGTTAAACCACAGTGCCGCCCCGCTCTGACCCAACCGGGCTCTAAATAACCGTAAGCGTCACTCCGGACTGGCTGAAACCACCAAGATGCTCCGGTTAATGCTGTGCTGTTCCATGACAACTTGCAGTGGTGGCTTCACACGTTGCAAGCAACATGTGAAGGATGCTCCAGCTCTCCCGAAGCCCAGCAGCATCTCTCCAGCTGCCACCACGGAGCAGGGCCAAACCTTCCCACCCAGCTGTCACCCAAAGTGAGCTCAAAGGGCAGTTTGTATTCAGGAGCTGGTTTTTAAGGCACCTTAGGGTTTCCCACTGGTGGGGTCATGGAGGGATGAACCACTGGGAAGAGGGCTGGGAGATGTCAGCAGGTGATGGAGGCGAGCTCTCAGCCTCTCCACCATGCAGTAAGACATGCCAGCGACACTGGCCGCGTACGGTGTCCCGCCTGCAGAGGTGACAAACCACAGTCTCCTTTGGGATGACACACAAAGAGGGTGAGCACGTAATGATGCATCCCCAGAATAGTCTCAGCCTCCACCAGCTTGTGGCTAAGGCACTGCTCAATCTGCTGGTCCTGCCTGCATTTACTGTCTGGCTTGTCCCTTCAAACCCCTGCAGACAGCTTGACCTCACACCACCCCACAGCAATGCAACCTCCTCCCAGGGCCTTGAGGCTGCCGCTCCTGATGTCCCACCACGTTCCCGACGGGAGTGAGCTGGGTCTTTTCTGCACTGATTTAACAAGAAGCCACAGCAGCCACGTGCATGCTGGCAGCAAAAAGTGAAAGGATGCTAGTGGGGGGAAAAAAACCTCCACTCCAGCAGCTAAAAAGCCCCATAAAACCCTAAAATATCTCCAGAACCCACATGAGTGCAGAGAGCGAGGCTGTCAGCTGCTAAAGCAGAGAGCGCCCTGGCAATGCAGCGATGAAAAGATTTAGAAAAACGCCAATATACTTGAAGGGAAAATAAACGTCTGTGGACACATTTGCTCCCGGCGCAGACTCTAGCTCGCTGTGGCTCAATGGTGGTGTTTTCTTGAGAAGGAGCTGGACAGCAAAGCTCCAGAGAGAAACCAGACGTGCAAGCCTAGGCAGGCTCCAGATCAGGAAGGCTGCTGTGGTTGTCTCCGTCCATCCAAGGAGAGTTTGCTGCCACCTTAGGGTCTGTCAGCACAGTTGAGAAGCTCAATCCCAACTCCTGCGAGTGCAATATACTGGGTGGGAGTTGGTTTGCTTGGGTGCCTGTTGCAGCCTAATGCTGGAGAACACCATCTCCTCCAGGCCAAGGACTCCAGGAGCAAACCTGGTGGCTATGTCCCTGCTGTAATAAAAGTTAAGATGGTTTAGTTTCATACTTGGGATGTGCTGCAGGAAGAGACTTTTGCTGTCAAAAGGAATTTGCAGACAAAAAAAAGGAGTCAGTGTTGCTGTCAACCGTGGCGTGGCCTGGATAGCAGTTGCTCTGAAGATGTGCAGTGGTGTCGTTGCATCTTGTCTCCTCTGAACAGCTGCACTGCTTCATGAACTGGAACATCCACCAGCACAAGGGCACTTCAGATGGAGGAAGAGATTACTTGGGTTCTTGTGAACTCAGTGCTGCATCTCTGTCTGCATCAGAGATGTTTGGGTTCGTTGACTGCCCACAACAGCAGGGAGAGGGAGGCAGAATGGATGGAAGTGACAATTTGCAAGTCATTTATGGAGGTCCTGGAGCAGCTGGGACAGTGCAAGAACCTGCTGACCAGCATCTACCAGGGCATCTGAGGGCAGGAGGCCACTGCTCTGGGTAGGAGCTGCCCAGCCATGGGGACAGCAGTAGCACCCAGGAGGGACACCAAGAAAGGCAGCAGCACAGGGACAGCCAAGTACAGCAGAAGCATCTCCACCATCTCACAGTGTTTTAGAGCAGGTGAGTGTTTTCTGTGAGGA
Source organism: Antrostomus carolinensis (assembly GCF_000700745.2). NCBI lineage: Eukaryota > Metazoa > Chordata > Aves > Caprimulgiformes > Caprimulgidae > Antrostomus > Antrostomus carolinensis. The sequence goes on from NW_010312853.1 coordinate 15,413, forward strand.
ACTTGGGCGTCCACTGTCAGTGGAAGGATCACTTGGAGAAATGATACTTGGGGGACTTTAATGGATACCAATGGCTTTAAACTGGAAGAGAGTAGATTTAGATGAGATATTAGGAAGGAATTCTTTCCTGTGAAGGTGGTGAGACACTGGCCCAGGTTGCCCAGAGAAGTTGTGGATGCTCCACCCTAGAAGTGTTCAGATTGGATGAGGCTTTGAGCAGCCTAGTCTAGTGGAAGGTGTCCCTGCTGCTGGCAGAGGGGTTGGAACTGGATGATCTTGAAGGTCCCTTCCAACCCAAACCATTCTAGGATTCTATGATTGAAGAGAGGAAATCTCTTCCAGACTGAGTAGCTGAAGATCACAAGTGCCAAGAGTAGGGGGAAGGAACTGTATCTCAGGAGCATCTACTCTTCAGTCCTACTTCAGTGGTGAAGGCAGAAGCTTGATAATGGAGAGAGGGAGAGAGATCCTCATTCCTGGTGGCCACGACAGCAAGGGAGCGAGCACAATGGCAATGACATGTCTCTCCCAACAGCAGGCAGCTTCCAGAATTTGGCAGCTGCCCATCTACCTCCCACCTCTGAGGGGGCCCTGGCCTCGGAGGCAAGCTGGGGACAGCTAACGACTGGTGACACGGCTGGATTAGCCTCTCCTTACATGAAACGACTCTGGTCGGCTCTTCCTCCACCAAGAACTGGGGAAAAAAAAGAAAACCCCCACCCCTTCCTGCCATCTGGAGAGCTCGCTGACACAAGCCGAAACATGTGTGCCATTTGTACGCAGCTGCGGAGCGCAGGGACGCCGCTGTCAGCCCATCTGCCCGGCACGCCGCGTGCCCGTCGCTCGCCGTCGGGTGAGCTGCTGAG
>NW_010312853.1:16338-19113 GCF_000700745.2 Antrostomus carolinensis
CCTCTTCCTCCTCCTCTTCCTCCTCACCGGGCAGGGATGGGATCCCTACAGCGTGGTCATGGTAGGCCTGACCCTGCAAGCACTGGGGTTTTCTCTCATGCCAGCGAGGATGGGTATCATCTTCAGCCTCATGCATCCAAACAGGGTGGGGAAGGGGACAACACCTGCGTGGGTGCTGGGTGCTGGTGGTTGAGCGGGGCTCCTGCTCCCAGTAGCTCCACATCCAGCACCCGACCCCTTCCCAAAGCAGCACGGGGCTGGCTGTGTGCAAGCGCGGCGCTCTCCCGTGCTCCTCGCCCGCCTGTCTGTGGGGAGGTATCGGTTTCAGTGCCTCAGGAAAAGCCTCTCAGCTGCTTAAGAGCCTGATAGGTGATGACAAGGAGGGGACAAGGAGGACTAACGGAGGAACAAGAAGTAAAGTGAGGTCTGTGGCTGACGGCACACGGGAATTGCTTCCTGCATGGAGTTGAAGGCCTTTTGTACGCTCAGGGATGTGAAAAGACCTGAGGCAAGAGCAATCCTCTCTACTGCCCTTCCCTCTACAAACTCATCTCTCCACACTCCCGCTAACCGAGGCGTGACGGAAAGCAATGTCCTCTCTTCTGATCCCAACTGCTCCTCAAAAACCTCTCCACCGGCACCGGTGTGAACAATTTGAGTGACAAGCCAGCGCCGCGCGTATGTGCAATGAAGCTGACTGTCACCTGATGTCACGTACGGCACCAAGCACGCCGTTGGCAGCCCAACAAGAAATGAATCCAAATGTCATCCAATGATGGTCAGGACAGCCAGCCCACCCCTCAGCAAATTGCTAGGAAAACCTCACAGCAAACATTTGCTGGAGAATGATTTCTTTCTCTCTGCAGAGCGAATACAGCTCTGCCAGTATGTTCCCGTGCTGACCCTAGAGACGGGCTTTCATGGGAAGAGAGGACAGCAACTTGTTCTCCAGGCTCTTTGGGCTCCCAGCTGAGTCCAGGGCTGAAATGATTTATGGAGACAGGGCCAAGGCCAGGAATCTGAGGCTTTTCAAGAGTTGCCCATTTCCCAAAAGAGTGCAGCTTTAATTTGTTGCTTGCCCGACTTCTGCTTGAGGCTCAGCCTAGAACAAGATTGCCAGTGATTTGGGAAATCAGTGCTACTTCCCCTTGCGGTTTTGGTGGTGTAGATGTCTGTCCACGGAGAATTAGACTGACACTTCCAAGCGCGTTACACACAGTCGCCAAACAACTGAGATACGGAAGCAGCTTATAGAAACAAAATATATCAAGTCTGGAGTTTTCATCTACAAGGGGTGGCCTCTCAGCACCGGAGGGACAGCATCCAGCACACGCTGGATTACTGTGCTTGTAACAGAAGCTGTCAGATCCCACCACCACCTGGTGATTATAAATGCTCTAGTTTAGATGCTCATCAGCAGTTCTCTCCTGACATACAGCCCCAGTCTTAGCCTGTGCTTCCTACCAAGGTTGGGGCTGGAGGTCTGTTTGCAGAAGCAGATGAAGGAGAAGGATTAACTCTTGGGGTGCAGCTAATCAACACACAGTGGACATTGAGAAGGGATGCATGCATCAAGCAGCAGATAGGAACAAGCAGAGCTCCTGTAAGCAGGAAACAGGACTGAGTCCTAAAGGAGCACACTTGGGGCATGGCTTGGAATGTCTAAACGATGGTAGCCAAAAGCCTGGGTGTGTGAGGCCCCCTGCAAGCAAAGTGTGCCGCTCCCACCGGGCTGGAGGCACCATCCTGGGAGAGGTGATGCTCAGCATCTCTCATGATCAGACCCATCTGCTGCTCACAGCCCTCCAAGCCATGTGCATCTCCTCCTTCCCACACACCTGGAATAGTCCTGTCAGCATTTACCAGGAAGGCAGAAAAGCTGGGACAGCTGGGCTTGCACAGCGTGACAGCACATCTTTGTCTGTCGGTGAGCTGTGACAGGGTGCCTACACACAGGGAGAGAAGTACAGGGCCCAGGAGACTGATTTATCCTGATGGGGAAGATACAAGAACCTTGTGGCTTCTCTGGATCTCTCCTCATCTTCCACATGTTGGGAAGGTGATGGAGGGATTTTGTCCAAAACTTCATTTACCTTTCAGAAGCTCCACTTTGCCAGTAAGAAGACCTCTATTATCCCTCACAGACAACCACGAGGATTTTCACGACCTCTCAACAAGAAACTCCGGCATCATACACACTTCAAGCACACACTACAATAAAAATCATGGGAAACTAACTGGGCAGGGGACCACAACTTCACCTGGCTATCCCTGGCAGACACAGGGCACATGGAAAGTTTCAAAGGTGGCTGCAGGAACCCCAAGAGCCCTGCAGGAACCCCAAGGGTCCTGTGCAGTCAGGCAACCTGCACAAAAGTTAACGGGAGCACGCTGCTGCTCAGATGCCCAGTGATGGTTTTAGGGCAGCCCACCCCAGCAGGAGAGCTCGCAAGCACATGTGCTTTTGGGAGAGGAGCATCACCCCAGCTCGCAGCTTTGCCAAGTGCCTCTCTCCAGTCTCCGTTTTCCCTCGGAGGGCTTTCTGGAGTTTGTTTCATTTTTTTCCTCCTTCCAATAGCATGGAGGGGAAAAAAAGTTCAAAGTTTCTAGCAGCAAGCAAACTAAAAGCCCTTATTTATTTATCCTGAGTGTTCGCATAGTTGTAGGGTTGGTACTTCCAGGCATTTTGAGCCGACTTCCCCTACTGTCAGGCGCCCGCTCCAGGCTCCTGCCCTCACCTTCCCCCGGCTGAGCGGGCATCTTCCCCACGCACCC
>NW_010312854.1:0-1363 GCF_000700745.2 Antrostomus carolinensis
TCTCTGAGAACCACAAGAACTGCAGCTATTCTGATGCAGGTGACACCTAACACTGTAGCTACTCAGATTTCAAGAACACTGCATCTACTCAGACCATGGTGCTGGGCCCTGCTTCTCCAATCTCTGCAATGCAGCTGCTCAGACCCTGACGACAAGCACTTCAGCCACTCAGATCCTGGTGGTGAGTGATGAATCTGAGCAAGAGGAACAACCAGTGCCAGTAATAATTGCCCCTACACAAGCCAAAATGCATAAGAAGCCAACAATTCACATTGCAATGAGTGAAGATAAACCAGCGGTATCACCGGATTACATATTAGGAACAAGTTCTTCACTGTGAGGGTGGTCAGACACTGGAACAGGTTGCCCAAGGAAGTTGTAGAGGCTCCCTCCCTGGAGGTGTTTAAGGCCAGACTCGATGAGGCTTTGAGCAACCTAGTCTAGTGGAAGGTGTCCCTGCTGATGGAAGGGTGGTTGGAACTAGATGATCTTTAAGGTCCCTTCCAACCCAAACCATTCTATGATTCTATGTGGAAGGGGCAGAACTAGAAATAATGACTCTTTATCCCTGAATGAGATACATGAAAAGATTTCAGCTGTAATCCAGGTGAGGGAATTACTACTTGGCTGCTCTGATGCTGGGATAACAGACAGTAACTTGGGACTGCAAGGCAGGGAAGCCAAGTAGCTGAGTTCCCTTGCTGGCAAAGGAGGCATGGATAAATCAATTGGAAAATGATAAGGTTTATATTTCGGTTTAGTGTCAGTGTGTCATTATTCAGGTTTCATTTTGGGCTTAGTGTTAGTGTTAAGGTTAGTGCAACGGTTTCTGTGATGATTAGGATCGGGTTATGTTTTGGGGCAGGGTGAGGTTTAGGGTTAAGACTAGAGTCAAAGTTAAGGTGAGGATTAGTTTAGGATTTGTACTATGGTACAATGAGTGTTTTTGTTAGGGCTACAATTAGGTTTAGGGCTTTTATGGTTTGTGTTTGGGTTAAGATTAGGGTCAGGGTTAGCTTAGATTTAGGGTTAAATTTAGGTTAGAATTAGGGTTACAGTCATTAGGAACCAGGAGCTCAAGGAAGCTATGAAGAAATGATGACTGGATGTTTTTCAGGAGCAATAAATGAGCTGTTTTTCTTCTGCACAGTGTTCATGATGTAAATCATTACTGGCCCAGCCTTCTCAGGTTTTTGGTGGTGGTCTTGGTCAGAGGTTTCTTGTTTTTCTTGTGATAATATTGTTCAAATTTAAATTTTATTATTCAAACCACTTCTAATTCAATGTCTACCTGTAGAAGTGACTGTGTAAATGAGGTGCTGTGCTCTCTCCATTGTTAAACAGATTAAAAGACACTGCAGTG
>NW_010312855.1:0-6643 GCF_000700745.2 Antrostomus carolinensis
CACTGCTCTCTAGTAGATCATTTCCACAGATGGGCTTGGCAGGAGCAGCCTCCCAGTAAAATAATGCAATAATGCCTCGTGATGCAATTAATCTCCCCGAGTAAATGTAATAAAGGTAAAACAACAAGATTTTTTTCCAGCTTTGAATGCAATTCCCTGCAGGTTAACCTCACACCTTTTGTTTCCCAACACTGGTAACAGGAATGTTTAGTTTTTCTTTTTAATTGTGTAAACTTCCCTAGAGTATTAGTTATACAAAAGGAAAACCAAACTATTTAGTGACCTTCTGCAAAAAGGGAAAAATGCCTCAGGGCAAGGATTTGTTTGGGGTTTTTTTTCTTTTTTTTTTTTTAATAAAAACTTTTAAGAGTTCGATAAATAAAACAAGGGAAGGGGTTGGGTGCTGCCACACCAGCCATTTGTCTCATCAATAAACTTACCCAAGTGACTGTTAGCAAGTGACAAGCGAGCGTGAAAAATGAAGGCAGTGGTTTGACAGGTATCTCATGTATTTTATCAAAGTAAATTGGATCCAGAAATATGAAAGATAGGTTTTGAAACACACACTGGCTTCTGGGAATTAAATGCTTGTTTCTATAGGATAAAACATCAGTGACTGGGCAAAAGATGACCTCGCAGGAAAGCCTGTTAGACTGCTCTTCAGCCTTCACATTAAACCACCATCATCTCAATAGATCTTTTACAGCATCTTGTACCTGCTTATTGTCTCTACTCAGACACCATCCTCCCCTTCCCAGCTCAAACAACTTCCCTGTAGTTCCTCCACTGGCAAACTAAAAATATAATAAAGCTTTAAAACCACTCAAGTAACAAGAGCTCAGTGACAAGCAATGATCCATCATCGAGGCACTTCAAATCTTGACTCCCTACACACAGGTGCTGGAAAATCCTCCTGCACACACACACACACACAACTAAAATATTAATTTTTCCCTTATTGTTCCTGGGATTTTTATTTTTTCCAGTGCTGGCACAGCTGCACCAGTGGTTTGCTACTCTCTAAACACCAAATACACATACTGGAAAATCTTTTAATTAGGCAGAAGCTCCAGTCTCTGAGCACCCAGAGCTGCCACGTGTTGGCTTTGGGGAGCGAAGCACTCATGCCTCCGTGGAAAAGAAGCAGCAACTGTGGGAAAGAGAAGGAACCAGAGACCTGACAGCTCTGCCTGATGGGCAGCCATTTAACAGGTCCCACATTTTTTAAATGAATAATTGAATTTAAATTACTTCTAATGCTGAAATTAATTTAACCTCTTTAAACTCAGCGTGTTGTCACATGTTGCAGGAGTATGGCTTGCTGCTGCTCCAAGCGTATTAATAGCAATTCCTGAAACTATTAATAACTGGAGCCCAGCAGCTGAGCTGTGTCATCTGCCCAGGGGGTCTTCCAGCACCAGCAAATACCCATGTTGTGTCTCCTTCTTGCAGAAGGTACATGAGTGCCAGCAGGTCCAGCTGATGATGAGGAAGATGAGCTAAAAAGATGCAGAAAAGCCTGGCTGTGGTCAGCCAGGGTGGCTGCAGTGGTCCTGGAAGCAGAGCCCACAACCTCATCCTCTAATCTTTGATCTCACAGAGACTGGAGGAAACTCTCCTTCAGGATGGGAGGCTTTGGGATCTCCTTGGGGCAAGGACCACTCATCTCTTTTCTTCATACATAGAAGCAAGTACAGTATTTGAAGTTGATAAAACTAGAAAATCTTTATTAAATGAGCACTGGAAAGCCCCCCAATCACTTTGTACCAGTGGAAAGACCCAAAACTTTCTGTTGGTGGGTGGCAGGGTGGGATGAGAAAAAAAATCTCATTACAAGATGAAAGGTTTCACACTTCTCCCTCCAGCTAAAATCTGCTTTACTTCGAGCATGCTAAGGGGGTGTCAGCTCCCTCTGTCCCACCTACCCCATGGCAAATCCTCTGAGCAGTCACAGCAGAAAAAGGAAACAAATGCCCCAATTTGGAAAGTATTTTTTTCAAATATCTCCAAATAAGTTTGTCATATGAAATAGTAAAGAAATCAAAAGCCAATTTCGCTTCTGTCATCCCTGCTGGAGGCAGCAGATGGGAAGACCCTCAAAATACCATTCCTGGAAGGAGCGTGTTAAACATGAAGTTTGGCTTGGGGCAATAAAACCAGATCACCCTGACAAAGAAAGATTAATATCTTCAGCTGCACCCCATTTTTTGTTTGAGTAGGTAAATACAAACACGTCTCCTAAAGCAGAAATCCATTGCTATCAACAGCATATACATACACACACACTTACTTTTTCTTTTATAAATTAAGGAGCAGAGAGGAGTCAAAGAGCAGTGGAATTTAAATAAAATGCCAAAAAAAAATTCATGATGCCATAGGCTTTCATGCTTTCTGCAGCCTAAATCAGCTTCAGCCAACTGGTAGCAGAGTGGCAAAGAGTGGGAAGTCAGCTGAACATACCAACAAATTCACAACTTCAGCTTTCACCCAGAATGTCACAAAATTTGGTGGTTTGCTAAAATCCATAACTCTGAGATACAACCAACCACAGGGAAAAATTCACCAGTCATTTCACTTTCAAAACCCTGATTTACACCTTACCTTGCAGATAGAAGGGAAAAACCTGTGCCCACTGGAGCCAGAGGGTGAAGCTTTCCCCTTGTAAGAGATAAAAAGACCAAAAGGTTTGTCTCAAACATTTCAGCTGTAAGGGACTGCAAAGGTCTGAGTTCTCCCACGAGGGGCTGTGGAATGGGTCAATGGACCCACAACCCACCTACCTTGTGCCTAATGCCTGAGGGAGGGGCAGGGCAGACTGCAAAGTAACAACAAGCTGCAAATGAGGGGATCACTGTCCCCCCTACTAGCACCAGCTCGTAGCTGTGGGCAGAGACTAGACTACAAAAAACACAAACACAAAAGGACCGGAACTGTCACCAAAGGATTGGCATGGAACATCGCTGGATCCAAGGGTGGTGATATCTTTTCATAGAATCATACAACGTTGTGAGCTGGAAGGGACTCACAAGGATGATGGAGTCCAACTCCTGTCCCTGCACAGGACAAGCCCAACATTCACACCATGTCCCTGAGGGCCTTGGCCAAATGCTGCTGGAATCTTGTCAGGCTTGGTGCCATCAGCACCTCCCTGGGGAGCCTGTGCCAGTGCTCCACCACCCTCTGCCTCAAGAACCGTCTCCTCATGGCCAACCTCACCCTCCCCTGCCACACCTTCCTGCCATTTCCTCTGCTCCTGGCATTCATTGGTGGCCAAAGAGAAGAGATCAGCGCCTGCCCCTCCTCTTCCCCTTGGGAGGAAGTTCTAGACTACAATGATGGGACTATCCTGCCAGTCACAGGGACTGAGAGCCAAAAATCCAGCTGAAGTTCTGAGCATGTTGAACTGACCACGCAACTGTTCAGTCATGGAACAGAAAAAGTATGGTAGGAGCTTTAGATCCTTTTTCTCCTGTGGTGCCCAAACTGCCCCCAGTGCTGGAGGTGAGGCCGCCCCAGTGCAGAGCAGAGCGGGATGATCCCCTCCCTGGCCCGGCTCGCAGTGCAGGGCTGGGTGGCCCTAGGACACGGGTGTCCCTCTTGGCTGCCAGGACACACTGTTGGCTCTTGTTCAACTTGCCATTGACCAGAACCCCCAGGTCCCTCTCTGCAGGGCTGCTCTCCATGCTCTCGTTCCTCATCAAATACTATCAAATACATTATAATATTAATTTTATATAACAATAAACATTTCCTGTTATGTCATGAACAGTATATATCATGGGGCAGAGCCCTTTAAAACTTCATCCAGGTCCCAAGAAGTTCATGGTTTCATTCCAGCACATGCTGCAGAAGTGTCCACATACAAAACCAAAATCTGCCACTGCTCTCAGGAGGCAGCTGAGGACGGTTCTGTCTCATGGACCTGCCTGATTTTGCTGCCTCCTGAGCAATGCCTCCAGCCCCAGATAGAGCCTGAGTGAAAATGACCAAAACATCATGAAAACTGACATTTTAGATACATTCAAGCTTCAGAAGCAAGCCCTCAGCTCTTTTCTTCTAGTGAGAAGGAGTGAGAAACAGTAGCAAAAAAGCAATGGTTGCATTTGTCTGACGCAAGGAAAAATGCACACTTAAAACCCATTAATATAGCAGTTTGCTCTAGCAACACATGCAACCACTTTTAATTTATTTCTGTCACCATCTGCAGGGGACAAGACTGTTCCCATTTCTCTTTCAGCCACTTCCCTCCCAGGGGAGCTTTGGCAAGTTTTTATAAGTGCTGCGTGGACACTCACTCATAGAATCATAGAATTGTTTTGGTTGGAAAAGCCCTTTAAGATCATCAAGTCCAACCATGAACCCAACACTGACAAGTCCCCAACTAACCCATGTCCCTCAGCACCACATCTACACGACTCCAATCCCTCCAGGGATGGGGACTCCACCACTGCCCTGGGCAACCCCTTCCAATGCCTCAGAACCCTTTCAGCAAAGAAATTCTTCCTCACATCCCATCTCAACTGCCCTGGGCACAACTTGAGGCCATTTCCTCTTGTCCCATCTTGGCCAAAAGCCCTTAGATGGTAGCAATTTGGGTTTTTTTTTCTCCTTCAGGCTTTATTTGGAACAGCAGCATTGGTGACAAACCCTGCAGAGGCTGCCTGTGAGCCCTGGGGCTCTGTGCTGATCACGCACAGCCCAAGCATGACCTGCCATTCCCTTGCTCCTAACTCAATAGTATAATCATAATTTTTCAAATATTGTGTTTCATTCCAACATGATTTTCAGTGCAGGCAGTTTTATATACATATATATATATATATACACATATATATGCTGACACATCCAAGCATGCACCTGTTTGTATATATAGATATACACACACACACATATATATGTGTATATAATGTGAATTACTCGGTGAAACAGTGCACAGCAGGTGGCTGGTTCATGAACAAGCTCCCAGCCCCATGTGCCAAGGCTGGGCTGCTCTACCTAGAAATGATGAGCTACTTTGAGTGCCAAGCTTTGCTTTCCTTTCATCTGTGTTTTGGGCTTCTCAGATTCTCCTTTTTTCAAGACTTTTTGTGAAACATAAATACATATGTTTTGCAGTCAGTCTGATCAAGAGCACAACCAGCCTGGCTGGGGCTTTTGCTGGGATCAGTTAGATATTTGTCACCTAATCAAATGACATGCTTTCATCCGAGATTGCAGCTTCCCAGTTGGTATAAACTGATTTATACCCACACATCTGAAACAGGCAAAGGCTGACCTCGCTCCCCACCCTGGGCCATTTGATCTCAGCTCCTCCTTTGGGGCAGCATGAGCTATCAACGTGGCTGCTAATCTACGGATGAAAAGGTATTTATTACAAAAATGTTCACAGATGCAAGTTATTGCATTGCTGTTCATGTACAAGCTTTGGTAGCTGATGGCATAGCTCAGAGGACAGGAGGAACAGAGAGAAGACAACTGCACCATCTCCTGTGAGGCCAGGTAAAGCCTTTAGCTCCAGGACAGAGCACATGATTTCCCCATAATGGCCTGTCATCTGCTGGATATCAGGCTAGAGGATCTAATGGCTTCAATGGTGGCTGGAAACTGAACCTCTCACTGAATGATTTTTCTCCTTCCTAACCTGTACCTCCTCTCCATCACCATCAGGCATCACAAGAACGTGTGGTCTGGCATCAAGTCTCTTGCAGAACCTTGTTTCTCCTCTTGAACCTTCTTCTTCACACCCTTGGACAGCCACCCAGCATGTGAAAAAATGAATGAGAACACCAATATGCTCATTAAATTGCATTTTGTTCCCATTCTGCAAAAGTTATGACTGGCAGCACACATGCAAGTCAAGACAATCAGCTCTCTCTGTCTTCCAGCAATACATTCTTCCTGCCCAAATCATCGCTAAAGTGATTTCCTATTGCAATTAAAGACTCTGCCAGCGATTATTAATCCAGACTCCAAAAGGTTTCAGGTATTTTAGAGGCTAGAGTTGGTTTGATGACTCTACTCTGATTCAGTACATTTTACTGTAGTCATTTAAAGCAAGACTTTACCCATCGTGGTTTCTTTTCCAACCCTCAGCCTCCTTAAATGTTCATTTCTGGATATTCCATATGATATTCTTACATTTCAGCTGAGTTTAGTGATGTCCCAGAGTTTGGGGCAGAAATCTGACCCTCAAATTCCTGAATTGGAGAAGGAAGATTTAATTTTTATCCTTGTTAAAAATACCTTTAACTGGAAATCCATCTTCTTCGTGTGCTAATGGGTCTTCTAGCTACTCCTTGGCTAAGACTCCTTCCAGTTTAACACTGTCTGCCAAACTACCTCTCTCCTGACAGCTACTAATTTAGAACTGTTTTGTCTTAACTCGCATTTCTACTCAAGCAAACTCATGGGCTTTTTTCTCAGTAATTCCACAGAAAATGTGCTCTGTGTGCAATTCCCAAGTTTGCTTTTTTGTTGTTGTTAATTTATTTATTTTTAACTTCTTGGTGCTGCAGACTTTAGACCGGAACATGAAAATTATTCCTGGGCTTTTTTTTTGCTGTGTCTATTATCCAGGGTGTCATCACTGCAAATACTTTGCCAACTGAAACAGCTCTTATAATTGGAATCAAATACAGGAGGA
>NW_010312856.1:0-6675 GCF_000700745.2 Antrostomus carolinensis
TTGCTGTGCGGCGCGGGGGAGCAGCCGCCAGCTGCCAGCCCCGACTCTGCCCAGCAACCCGGCCACGCTCCATCTGCCGCTCCCGTAATGAGCCGAGCCGGCCTCTGGCACAAGCCAGCTCTCCTTACCCTATTCACCCGCATCCCCCTTTCAGCGTCCTATTGTTCTTCCCTCATGGCCTTACAATAGCCCTGCCTGTTGCCTTTACAGCCGCAGTGAGGCCAACCGGGGAAAGCCTTAATCTCTGCTCCAAATTAAAGGGACTCCTCTGAATTAATAATGCTGCCAGGAATGCACTGCCTGATACGAGGGGATGTATAGCACTGTTCAGCCCTCAGCAGCTGTGATTAGCTAAGGCTTGAAGTGTCTTGTCACAATATTTCATCCCGCTCCCCCGCAGCCCCTTCCCCAGCGACAGGGTTGCCACATGGCCCGTCTTGTGCTGCCTTTTCAAGCCCTGTACCAATCATGCGGCAAAGATGCCCCAGATAGGGTGACAGATGGGACTGGGGTAGTTTTAGGCTAGGCTGGGGCCCGGGGCACTCGCTGACAGCTCAGTTCACCACAGATTGCCATCCAGAGGAGAAAGGCAGGAGAATAACCTCCCAGCTGGGCTCTGCACAGAGCTGCCTGCACTCCAGGCAGGGGAGCCCACTGGTATTCCAGCCCCGTGCATGGGGCGATGTCGACGGCTTCGCTGTTAGAGGTGCTTTGCTTTTCACCCCAGGCTGAAGGGCTGGCTAAACTGTGGGTGAAGGGAATCTCTTCTGTGGCACAAAAAGAAACCCCTGACCGTGAGCCTGAGGGGTGTCATGAAGAGCAGCCTGTGCAGTGGGGCTGCAGTTTTTCACTGGTGTGCTTGGTAGGTTTGCAGATACACCAGGAAAAACACATCCTTGTTACAGGGTCATGAGTGTCCCCAGGCCTAAGCCATGATATGATCCTTCTAGCAATGAAGATAAAGGCAGTGCCAGCCTGACAACCTCCTTCCAGCCAGGGAATTTTTCTTTCGAGTAACAGAAGAGACAACTACAAATGGAAGAGGAGAATAGCTCTCTGTTTCACTTGGTAAGGTTCCAACATGAGGACAGAAAAATCACTGCCAGATTTATTTCAGACAGGTTAATCACAGCATAGTTTTGAGAGACAGCACAACAGAAAATGGAAGTCTTCTAAACTGGGCAATTCCAACGTCTGTGTCAGAGAATGGCTGCAAAAGAGAAACCCCTACAGTGTCCCTTCCCGTGGTGGTGGCATTGCAGCCAGCGCTCACCCTGCACAAAGTCCAGTTCTGTCCTTGGTGGAAAACCAAGCTCCTCCACAGCCGTCCAGTCACTGCTCAGGTCATCACCAGGGCCCTGCCACCCTGTCTGCTGTCCCAAGCATCCCTTTGCCTATCACACACATAATACATTTTCCTCCCTTAGCACTGTGAGAGAGACAAATACTTTTGGCTGCTCCATTTTTTGTGTTTGTCCAGCTGCCCAGTGTTAGAGGCCACAGCTCCCACACGGGCTGCTAAGATGTCTCCTGCCTGGATACCTGTACTGCTTCATCAAAGGCTACTGCTGCTACCAGGAGGAATAACAAATCACCTAATGATAGCATCTCTTAATACTTCTGCATGCTATTCCTCCTCTGTAAATCCCAAAGAACTTTGCACCAAAAATGCAGGCTTCCTGGCTCAATTTGCATCTGGGGAAAGTGAGTCATGGGCCAGCAGAACCGGCAATGAAAGGGCAGGTCTGGCAGGCCACTCTTGAGACACTTGCTTGCTAAACTCTTATGAATGTTAAAGATTTATCCATTTCCTTTCTACTTGATGCCTACTATTTTTATTTTGACGCATTCACTTTTGACTGTTTTTTGCTTCCTGCCTGTGCCTTTGGTGGCTCTGCACGGGGATAAGTCAGGATGGCATTTGTATTTGCCTAAATGATAGCAAAACATATCCTGTTGTGATTTCTCTGAGTACTTTAGGAAAACTCTGATTGCATCCAAATGATTAATGATGACATTCCCCAATTAAAGCAACCTACCATTTATTGAAGATCCTGGTTCATCACTACAAGGTTATTAGGATCCCTGAGGTGTCTGTCTGTGTGTAGGTCTCTGCCATGTGTCATCTCCTTTGTTGGTTAAATCCATTGCTTTCTACAGAGCTGCTAATCTTAAAAGCACTGACAGGCTGCTGTGTCAGATCTGCTCACAGCCGAGGCACGTGGCCTCTGTCCAGCATGCAAATGCGTGGAAATTTTTTTGCCCTCTGGCCAGGAGTGCTGTATCAAGCAGCCTGACACCCACAGTGCGCACAGCAGGTGCTAAGCACGGGGCAGGTGTACCATATGCCATATGGTCCACTCAGCCTAGTGTATCTTTTAAGTCCCTTAAATTACAGGCCAGGTGAGATAAAGCAAGTAAAATCACGTGTATGGAACAAGCTGGGGAACATACACCAATAACACAGAAGTTGTTCCTTATCATATAAAATGACTGAGAGCCGTGAAGTAACCCAGAATTGTCTGCTTGACTGCAAAAAGGTTATGGTGATGAAAGGTTTGGGAGGGAGGCTTGTTTGTTCCATTGCTTAGAGAGGAAACTATGCAACTGAGCTCTGCAAAAGCAACAGATGAGACAGTTGCTTTTTAAATGCTTAGTCTTTGGGAACCACTGCATGCAGAAATCAATCAAATTCCTATTTAATGATTAGCCAGGAGGCTGGTGAGAGGAATACATGCATACTCTAAAATAATCTACATGGGAAAAGGAAATGAAACAGTTTTAAATGTATGAGGTTTTTACATATCCTCACCACAAAACCTGAGTTTGCAAAGTGAATTTCCTTAAGAAACCCCTCTGTGTTCTGGCAGGGTCTAACATGAAGCAAAGAGCTATGATTTTTGTAACGTTACATGCACCATGGTATACGAGAAGAGGCAAGCATATTTACATGACTAATTGGGGTCTGTAGCTACTGTGTCTGCAAGCTCATGTGTGGCAACTCCACAGGCAAACTACAGCCTTGTTGCACAATATATCATTTGTGTGCACGCTTGCCATTGTTGCAGGTACAGATCTGGCACACAAATGTCCATATGTTTGCACAGATGCAACTATGCCTTGCATTTTTCTGGTCCTAAATAAGCACCTTTTTCTTCATCATGAAGTGATTGTCGTGACATGAATGTCATGATATCACTGGCCCAGCCGCACGTACTCATGTCTGTCCTTGATTTACTTTAAAATGCCGTCCCCCCCCACCACTCAGGGAAAAAGGTAAAACCTTGATGTATAGGTCTTTTATCCCACTCCAGACTGTTTACGCTGCTCTCCCTCCGGGACAAAACTTTCAAACGACTGATGTGCAAAAGAGGAGAAGGCGCGAACCACGCGCCGGGCTCCTGGGAGCCTGTCCCTTCGGACCCTATAATTTTGCAGGGGATTGTCTCAAGAATGAAGGTATAAGGCAGCTATCCGGGGAGCCCTGTCCTTTGAAGCCGGGTGTTTTGTTCTGAAATCAGCCAAAGTTCAAGCTCATACGTGTGGGGAGCCGCAGCAGGGGAAGGCTGGGGTGGGTTTTCCGACAATGCCGCATTTCAGAGCACGTGCTGCCAACTGTTGCCAAAGGCACATCTATGGAGACATTGCTTCTCCTTGGCCCCGGCGCGGCCTTCCTCATTGTTCAGTGTGGGCAGGCGGCAGGCCCCAGCTGACAGCTGTGCATTGCATGTATTGCTAACAGCTGCCTTTTCCTGGGGGGAAATTAAAAGATTAGGGGGATGTGGGCACGTGCTGGCTTCTGGAGATGGAGACAATGCTTGATTTAGGGTGGAACTTGTCTGCGGCGGCCGACAAAGGAGGTAGGCTAGATGGAGGGGAAGGGTCAGAGGGGTTCTTGCTTTGGGGGAGACAAAAGGAGGGAGGAAGAAGAGGAGGAGGCGGAGGAGAAGTGAAAAGCGGCTGCAGCGGGGCTCTGGAAAGGCAGCCTCGGTCCAGCAACAGCTGCTCCCGCACAAGAAATTTGAGACGGTCCTTTCACAAACACAACGGCTGGCAAAAGAATGGGGAGGCCACACTTCACCAATAATGAATCGTTTGCAATTGAAAAGGGGGACTGAGAGCTCCTAGTGTTTTTAAAGGTCTGCACCTAGAGGACTAAGAAATGATTAGTCAAAGTACATCACAGAACAGGAGAAAAGTGTGCTACAGACCAGAGGGGGAAGTAAATCCCTGCACTGCTGTTAGAAGTTTATGCAACAGCTATTCTCCACAATAACCGATGCAGAAGAAAGCATCCAAGTATGCATGCACGTATGCATATATCTACTGTGGCATTTTGCCAGGCTGCTGGCCTTGAGCTGAAGTCTAGTTTATTGGTACAGTTGGAGCTGTTTGTTTGAAATTATGTTGAGTTGCACCTGCATGATCAATGACAAGACCTCTCACATCCGAAGTCAGCACAAATGTGCTGAGTGTGCAGGTGATCTGCATCCCCATGAAATCCCTGCCCCAGGTACTGCTTGTGAAAATCCCTGACAGGGAGGGCTACTCAAAGATTTTATTAATACTTCTGTCTTGGGGGAAAAGAAAAAGTCACATGGCCAGTAGAGATGAGTTCACATAGGAAAAGCTTCTTAGAGCATCACCTCTGCTCCTTCTCAAGTTTGAGGCTCTGTGTTAGGCATTAACATTAATTGATGACAAATAAATATGAATATAGTCCTTTTCCAGAAGGTCCCAGCTAGTCAGTGAAAACTGGATACCCATACTGTGAGGTTTACTGTCACCCTCCCTCCCCTTGCTGCTTTTGGGCAGGACAGTGCTTGAATACCACTTTGAAATCTGCGAGTATATGTTTAAGGAATTTTGGGGGGACTGTAGTGCAGATCCTCTTTTAAGGTAAATCTCTGCAGTGACACTAAAGCTGTCTGCAACAGAGTCAGTAGGGTTTGCACAATTCAGTGGAAGAGCTGTTACGTGGTTGAATTTGTGATGGATCATGTCAAAGAAGGAAGTAACTGAAGCAAATCATGCTGCATATGAGAAAGGGGAATTTGAAGAATGTAAGCCAAATAACAAAAGGACAAAAATGGTAGGGAATTTATGAATGCTTTATACTCTTAAGGTGACTTTGCAAATTGACAAAAGCAGTAGGAAAAAAGACAGCATAGAAATGGCTGATGTTGTCCTTTTAGTCATTGACACAACTTCAGGTAGTTGGGGTAATTTACTTGAAGAAATTTGGGGCACTTTGAGTAGGAAGGAGGGGCTGAACTGGGGCAGGATCCAAGTCTGTGGCCTGTGTTCATGGGCTGGTTGCTGACATTGGGCAGCTCTTTGCTTCTGGGTTGTACCATGTACAGAGGAAACCGGCTCCCTGGATGAGTCATTTTCTGCCCTCTTTGGGGAGGAGGACACTGGGTGAGATGCAGACTGGTTTGAACTGGTTGGATCACACTGATATAAAATGCCCCTTTTAACAGTGGATGTTGGATTGTCATCAGTGTGATACAGTGTGACACCTCCAAGGCAGAATTTTTTGTACTTACCATTTAGAACAGTATTCTAGCCCTGCCTGGTATGTATAGGAAGTACTGGCATAGGGTTAAGAAAGCTGTATATCACATTGAAAAATCCTATGTATCAGAATACATAGTCTTTTTGTTTCATGGTATTAGTGCCACCTTTTTTCTTATTAAATGGAAGAATTAGTCTTATTTACAGCATACATTCAAGCTGCTGTAGTTGCATTTTATACTTTTTCCAGATTTTTTGTGAAAAGATTCAATATAGATCAGCTCAATAAAAGCCACATACATTTGTTTTCACTAGGATTGTGCCATTTTTTCTGAATTATTTTGAACTCATCCAAAGGGGAAAAGTTAGACTGGTGCTATATCAGAGGAACCATATTCTAACTAAGGATTATGTTCTTCTCTCTAGAAATAACTTTCTGATGCAGGTGGTAGAAGAACCGACAAGAAGAGGTGTGATTCTGGACCTTGTTCTTACTAGGAAGGGCTGGTTGGGGATGTGAAGGCTGGGGGCAGCCTGGGTTGCAGCGACCTTGAGATGGTGGAGTTCAGGATCTCATGGGAAAGATGGAAGCCAATAAGTAGGGTTGCAACCGCGGACTTTAGGAGACCCAACTTCAACCTCTTCCAGGACCTACTTGGGGGTATCCCATGGACTAGAGTGTTGGAAGGTAAGGGAGCCCAAGAGAGCTGGTCAACCCTCAAGCACCAATTCCTCCAAGCCCAAGATCGGCGCATCCCTAGGAGAAAGAAATCAGGCAAGAGTGGCAGGAAACCCACGTGGATGAGCAAGGAGCTCATGGAAAAACTCAAACGGAAGAGGAAGGTCCATGAAATGTGGAAAAAAGGTCTAGCCACCTGGGAGGAATACTGGAACCTGGTCAGGCCCTGCAGGGATGCAACTAGGAAGGCTAAGGCCCACTTGGAATTAATTCTGGCAAAAGAGGTTAAAGACAACAAAAAAGGCTTTTTTAGGTACAACAATAACAAAAGGAAGACTGGGGAAAACGTGGGCCTGCTGTTGAACAAGGCGGGTGCCCTGGTAACAGGAGACACTGAGAAAGCAGAGATACTGAACACCTTCTTTGCTTCAGCCTTCACGGCTAAACGTGCCCCTCAAGAACCCCAGATGCTAGAAGGA
>NW_010312857.1:0-472 GCF_000700745.2 Antrostomus carolinensis
TTTTACCTATAGACACTCAACCCTATCATCATTGTCATTGAACTCAATGCAACCAAAACACCTTCTAATGCAGAGGGCCACCCTGCCACCTCTCCTTCCTTGCCTATCCTGCCTGAAGAGTTTATAGCCAGTCATGGCAGCACTCCCGTTATGCCAGTTCCATGATGGCAATTATATCATCGTTTTCTTGCTGCACAGTGGTTTCTAATTCCTCCTCTTTGTTGCCCATGCTGCGTGTATTGGTGTAGATGCACTTCAGTTGGGCTACTGATCCCACCACTCTTCTGAGGGGGATAGTCTTAGTTCCTGAGTGACTACTCACTGTTGTTTCTAACCCATCAATAACCTTTGAATCTTTGCTGCCACTTGGAGTAATATCCCCCACTTCCTCTGAGTTGGCAGACTGAAGAGCCTCACTAGCACACCGTCCCTCAGACAGTGCAATGCCATCCCCAGGCCTATTTCTAGCAAT
>NW_010312858.1:0-2631 GCF_000700745.2 Antrostomus carolinensis
TTATTTTATTTTATTTTATTTTTTATTTTTAGTCTGTAAAAGGGAGCATCAAGAGCACCATTTGCTGTCAGGGAACAGGATTTTAATTTCATTTGCTAAATCAGACTTCTTGTCCAGTGTGGAAGAAAAGAGATTTTCCTCTAAAATACTTTACAGGTATTAAACTTCACAATATAAAGCTGTTATCCCTCTCAATGAATATTTATGGCTGAGGAGAACACCACCATAAATTCATAGCCATATTCTTTAGGAGACTGATCATCTCTGAATAGGTTTGACTCCTGGGGAGAGAGCTCGACGTTATCTAACACCCACTTTAGTCTTTACAAATAACACTTGCCCAGGATTTAAGCCAAGCCTGTGGATTTGTTTCAGGTCTCTTTGCAGGGTTTGACCATGTTGCAATTAAAGGTTGGTAGATGCCACCCATGTTTTTTATTTTGCCACTGACTCACAGAGTTGGGTTGTTGTGTGTTTTTTGGGGTTTTTTTTTGGTTGTTTGTGTGCTGGGCTTTTTTTTTTTGTAGTTTTTTTTCCCCCCCTCTCAACTTTTTGACCAGGTTGAAAAGGATGATACTATAGGAAAAGGAAGGTTGGGATGGATTGTCATCTAAAACTGGTTTTTCCACCCAGGTTGTGTTTTTCTGTGACAGTATTAAGGTGAAGACTCAGGGTGGGGGAAAAATTACACAAGAAATAGCTCTATCCTGATAAGATTTTAATTTAACACAAATAAAAGGCATTAATATACGGCTAGCAAAGAATCAGAGAAAATAGGGGCTGATGATTTGCCAAGGTTTTTAATGAATGAGCCAGTAGTGTGGGTTTAAAGATGTTTTTATCAACACTCTAAAGAGGGAATCAAAATGATGGAAACCTCAAGTTAAAGGAGAGGGAAATCGAGATTCACATGGGAACAGATTTCTGAAAAAGCCACCAGTTAGTGTAGCTGGGAGGTTTGTGGCATAACAGTTACCTGGCGTGCCAGCTCATAAATCAGAAACAGGTTTTTTTTTAATATATATAAAAGGTATTCTTAATTAAAATCTTATTGTAATAGCAGGGATAAGGATCACTTACATATTTGGGGACACACTTAACAAGCAAAATACAACTCGTTGTGTTGCATTAATGTACCTGATGCACGATGCTTGGGAATCAGTTGGAAACCTTTTGTTCTGTTCATAAATTCCCATCAATATTTTTGCCTTAGGACCCCTGCTAACACCCTCCCCACCTCCAGATAATTTATGATAAGAAGGGAAATTTGAAGTAAATAATAATTATGAACAAAGGAATCCTTCCTCCCAGTTTGCATGGTAAGGAAGAGAGACACGTCATCTTCCTCACACCATACAACGGCCGCTCTTCACTTTGAATATAAATCTTGGTGAGAGAGAAATAATAGTTTGGATAGTCTTTGATATGAGGTTCCAGGTGGTTACTTTAAAATGAAAAAAAAAAAGCAAAAAAAGCAGCTTTTTGGGACTGGAGTAGCTAAAATAAGTGACCCACTTTATCCAGATACACAGGGATCCTTTAAGGGTCAGGGATACACCAACTGCCCTGGAGAAGGTCAAGATCTAAACCTGAAATATATTGTTTTATTAACAAATCACACAGTTAATGAATGGAAATGAGCCTGGTGCGAGTTTGAATAATGGAATATATTTATTTCTAGTTGATTTTCTCGTGCTTTGGTCCCTTTTCACCTCTCTTTGCTCCATCCTGGTTAGGAAATTTGGTGCTCAGATTGACTCTAGATGCATTGAGTTTGTGTCCGTGCGTCGACATGCCTTCAGCTCTTGTGGGGATTTACTACAGCATTTATACTGTCGAAAAGATTTCAAAATCAAATCTGGCTGCTTGGAGCTATGGGGGAAAAAAAAAGAACCAATTTTAAAATTGCCTGTTTCTTCTGTGTAATGTATGGGAGATAAAACCTTTCCTCTTTGCTGAAGGCAGCTGTTCTTCAGGGAGGCAAAGGAGGTTTTTTTGTATAAACTAAGGGCTCTGCCTTTTGTCTCATTTATTTTGAGCATGTGAATCTCTGGGGGAACAGCATCGAGCGAAGCAACTGCCTCATTTTTTGCTAGAAAGTATAAAAAAAAAACCAAACTGGAAAAAAAAGTGGATTTGCATGTCACCCTTACCACTGTTGGATTTTTTTTTTGAGTAAAATGTTACTACATCCTAACCAGGTTGTTTTTAGGGCCATAATAAGAAATGTGGGAAAATAAGTACAGTTTTCTGATTAAAGTAGGTTTTTTGAGAGCTTTTTATTTTCTTTTTTTTTTTGAGTAAATGCAGGTAGGAGTGTCCTAAGATTTAATTTAAAACTAATTTAACTAAGATTTAAAACTAATTAATCTGCCTAAACACTGCTCTGCCACTGAGGAGCTGTGTAACCTTAAAACTGCCCAACAGGATTTGTTTGGCTAAAAAGTCATATATGCATCTAGGGAGATTTTATATATTTATTTATAGATGTTATTCTTGGTTCAGAATTAATTAAGTAAAAATTAAACACAGATAAAGAAGATCATAGAATCATAGAATGGCTTGGGTTGGAAGGGATCTCAAAGCTCATCCAGTCCCAACCCCCCTGCCAGCAGCAGGGACACCTTCCAC